>NC_088980.1:105118151-105290643 GCF_963932015.1 Anas acuta
TAACATGGCTTCTTCTTGACCTTCTTTCAAGTGGTCAGCACACTCCTGTTTTACTGCATAGCACTTCAGAGCTTGCCCTGCACTATATGGGGTGATGGCAACTGTCCTTCTTAGTGTCCTGATGCCCGGTAATAAGACTCTTTGGTCACCTTCCACAAATGTACAATACGTCCTGTGCAGTAAAAAACCTTATTTGGAGAATGAAGCCTATTACATGTCTGTCCATTGTCTGGATATTTTTTGGTTGCATCAGATTTCTTTCAAGGTTTGGCCAAGATCTTTGGGACAAGCCATGAAAAAGAGACAAGTTTTCTGTTCAGTAAGTCTTCAGAACAAACCCTGTAGGTTTATCTATGCCTTTGGCCAAACAAAGTGAGATTTGGTCAACTGAAAACTTATTTGGTTTGCTATTTGGCTAAACAAGGCTGAAGACATGAAACTTAAAAAAAATTTAATTTCCCCTTCTGGTGTGAAAGAACAAAAATTAGAAATTGTGGATCAGAACTGCCAAATACAGCACTGCAGTTCCTCCTGCCCACTGGAGTGAGTATGAATCACAATCTTTCCTTCCCTACTAAAGCGGGGGCAGATGAAAGCCACTTGTGACTGCAGATATAAGGTCCCATGGGTGAAAGCAGAGCCTTTCTGAAAACTTAAATTTCTTAAATTTCCAAAGTTGCAAATCAAGGTGAGACACTATATGTTGTCAGCTGACAATTACTCTTTTTTGCTCTTATCTGCCTTTGTTAGTTAAAATGAACTGGGAATTATCTAAACTCCAAGCTTGCTGTTTACATTTACTTGAAAATAAACATCTCGCCTTTAGAGACTATTATATGTCTGCAAAGAAGTCTATTTTTTTCTGATCTTACAACAGTAATTTACCAGAATGCATATTATTATTTTTTTTCCTGGAACTGGAGTACTTAATCGTTTCTAAGCAAATGTGGGAAAGAACTGTCATGTGTCCTTTACTTTGTAAAGCTCCATTAAGCCTTGAACCTATTAGCTTGTGTTTGGAGGTTTCATTTGTCGCTCTTTGTAGTTATATAATGAAATATTTATTGAAAAAGGAGTAACCGTTAACACTCTTCCATCAGTAAACAAGTGTCTCCTTCACCTTGTGAAAATGGAGGATGGACTGATCTGCAATTAAACAACAGTGGATACATGGGTTTGCTGAACACATTTTGTTTGAAGAATGGAACATCTGTTCCACCTCTCAGATTTCCTCAAGGAATTCCTCTTTTAAGCTATCACAGTTTTACTTTCTGCCAAGGATTTTATTTATTACTATGACACATTCAAAATTGCTAACCTGAGGTCCATTCAAACTGTACTAAAGTAACTACAGTATCTGAAGGATTTTGTACTTGGTTTTCTGTCTTAAAGTCTGTAAGCATCTGTTTTCCCATAAGTATGTGCACAACTTGCATAACTAATTCTCTTGTGCCCCTTCTTGTCAAACACATGCAGAATTCATTTGCTAATAGTGTCTGATTTCCTTTTAGGCACTTCTGTTTTATGATTCTTTACATTTTTATATGTTGCTTCCAGTCCAATATTAACTGAAGCTTCTGTGACATTTTATAAGGTTTTATAGTGTAATTAAAAAAAAAAAACAGCCTTAAAATAATGCTAACTTCTGACAATTCAGATTCAGGAGATTCACAGAGGATTTCTGTGCATGCCCATATGAAATTATTTCTCTAATTACGTGTTACGATTTGTCTTTTCTGGCATTCTATTTCTTCTGTATGTTGCTGAACAGATTGCTTTTCAGCTAGTTACTAAGAGAGAGATTATCAAAAGAATTCAGCACCCATCTACAAAAAGATAACGATTTTCAAGAATTTAGGAACTCACCTTTGCAATATTTTTGTCCAGATTTTCAGATAAACCCAACACCCAATGCCAGGCACTTGAAAACCTGAGTACCTCTTCTGATGCCCAAATTGGCAATGGGTACTTCTGTTCATATGCATATTTCTCTGACATTGGGATCCCAAAATACAATGTGCAGTTCTGGATGAAGGATGATTTATGATGCTAACATAAACACATTCAAAATAAGTCCTGGATTCCATAAAAATATATGTTCCTATACACAGGAATCAGCTGCAGCTCTGACAGTGTAAGTCTATACTTCATCTGGCTGATTTTTGACATAGAATTTAATAGACATGGCAAGAGAATCGTCTGCGTAAACTCCAAGACTGGCAACACACCTGAACCTGACCTCTAAAACAACTGTCCTTCCAGTTGTGGATCCCTCTCAGTGTTATCATTGGTTTTACTCTTTGCCTTTATTTTGGGGAAGTACAGGGAACGACATTTTAGGAAGACACAGGAAGAAGCATAAAACTGATGTTCATTTGGTGAGCTATCCTGCTGTGTAAGCCCATGATTTAAATTGTAATTAACAATTGTAACTTTCTACCTCTTCTAGTTTACTCATCCAAGAGGAAACACAAACCTCAGAAACTAAGAAACTAAATTCTGCTCTTAAGAACCTCAGGTCTAACTTTCCTATTAAAACTTTTTTTTTTTTTTTTTTTTTTTTTTTTTTTTTTTTTTCCTGCATCTGGAGCAGTCTCGATCTGTCAACTAGAGGCATGGCTTTTAAAAGAAATAATAATAATAAAAAGCTTCAAGAAAGCTCAGCAAAAAAATCTGTTTATATTCTAACCCAGCCTTTACCAAATTCTTTGTAATTCAGTTTGTGTTATCCTTAATGCTTCAGAATCTTAAACTTTTCTACCAAAGGTAATATCCGAAGATTCAGATATGGTGTTTCCATCCTAATTATAGAAAGCTGTATGTACACCAGTGATATAGATTTCATAGAATCATAGAGTCATAGAATCATAGAACAGATTATGTTGGAAGGGACCTTAAAAGTCATCTAGTTCCAAACTCCCTGGTATGCACTGGGATGCTAACCACTAGTTCAGGTTAGCCAGGACCCAATCCAACCTGGCCTTGAACACTTCTAGGGATGGAGCATCCACAGCTTCTCTGGGCAGCCTGTGCCAGTGCCTCACCACCCTCTGAATGAAGAATTTCCTCCTAACATCTAACCTAAATCTCCCCTCTTTTATTTTAAAACCATTCCCCCTTGTCCTCTCTTTTTCTGCTTGAGTAAAAAGTCACTCTCCATCTTTTTTATAAGCTCCCTTTATGTATTGAAAAGCTGCATAAGGTCACTCCAGACCCTTCTCTTCTTCAGGCTGAACAACCCCAGCTATCTCAGCCTTTCTTCATGGTTGAGGTTCCCCATCTCTCTAATCAACTTTGTAGCCCTTTTCTGGACCTGTTCTAGCAGCCCCACATCCTTCTTACACTGGGGGCTCCAGACCTGGATGCAGCACTCCAGGTGGGGCCTCACAAGGGCAGAGCAGAGGGGCACAGTCACCTCCCTCCACCTGCTGGCCACTCCTTTGGTGATACAGCCCACTATGCAGTTGGCTTCAGGGCTGCAAGCACGCACTGCTGGCTATTGTCAATCTTTTTGTTCACCAGAACCCCCAAGTCCTTCTCTGCAGGGCTGTTCTCAGTGAGTTCTTCCAGTCTGTGCTTGTGTCTGGGATTGCCCCGACCGAGGTACAGCACCTTGCAGTTGGGCTTGTTGAATCTCATTAGGTTCACATGGGCCCACTTCTCAAGCTCGTCCAGGTCCCTTTGGATGGTATCCCTTCCTTCTGCTGTATCAATCACACCCCACAGCTTAGTCACTTGTAAACTTGCTGAGGGTGCACTTGATCCCACTGTCTATATTGATAAAGATGTTAAAGAGCACCAGTTCCAGGACAGACCCCTGAGGGACACCACTTGTCACCGGCCTCCACCTGGACATGGAGCCATTGGCCACCACTCTCTGCGTTCAGCCTTCAGCCAATTCCTTATCCACTGAATGGACCATCCATTGGACCTTGTTTCATCCTGTGTGAAAAAGTAGGAAGGCATGGTAGTCTTTGGGACCCACCCAACTCGGCAGCTTCTTCATAATATTGTGTATGCTGGCCCCGGGCAGGCAGCAAACGTCTCTGGAGAGATTATCTGGATGGTAAATGGGTGCCTCAGTGCCTCTCAGAGAGGAGTCTCTACTGACTTACACCCTCTGTGCCTTCTTTGTGGCACTGGTTCTGAGGCAGGTGGTAGACTGAGTCAACTTTATATATGGTTTGCCTTGCTAAGGTCTTTATTATTACTTACAAAGCCTCCTCTTTCCTGCCTTAAAAGCAGGGGCAGTTTGAGGGCAACCTATGTTGCTCTCTTGTGCAATGCAAAAAGCACAAGCTACTAGATTAAGCACAGAATGCTTAGATTCAATTTTAAGAGAACAATAAACAGGTCCATAGGCTGGAACTCACGATCAGTAGTTTAGGCTGACAAACCTGGTTAATTAATTGATTTAAGACACCAAAGTCTTGGCCTACTTTATTTGTCTTCATCCATCTTCATTGCAAATATTTTTGGTTTGTGAGGAATGAGGAGTGAAACTTGAGGTGGTTGGGGACAGGAGAATTATCTAACCCAGAGACAGTGTTGATCACTTTAGGGAAGCACTGTGCAGCAGCACCAAGCTATGCTCCTTTCTGTGTCTACAAAAAAACTACACCCACTGCTCACCTGATGTCTAAGGACTTTGGTGTATTATTTCTAGTCCAAGCACCTTGGCTGAAATTTAAAGATATAAAATATCAATAGAAAATCTAGCTTATTAATTCTTTTTTCTTTACAATATTTTAAAAGCCTTGAGCAGATTCCAGGTTGCCTAAGTGTGAGAGCCAGGAGTTCTTCATTTGTAAAGCAAGTAGAGGAAAACATTGACAAGCTCAGTTCTCATGTTAAACAGAGAATTCTGTTTGCTTAGCTGTTTTCTTTTCCCCTCTCTCAATATCTTCCACATCTGTCAGTAATGAAATTAACTGCAAACGGAAATGATGTGTCTGATCTCTGAAGCACGGTGTATAGGGAAAAAAAATCTTTTAAAGGAGAATCTACTGCACTGTCAACCCTTCCTCCCCTCCCATCATATTTAAGGACAGCTGATTTCAAGCTGCCTCAGTCTGTAGTCTCTAAACAATCATTTTTGTCAAGAGAACAGGAAAATGGTGACTGGTATAATGACATTCATTATTTTGGCTGTATTAAATATGATTTTTGCAAGCATTCTTATTCATCAGAAATTTGCAGATTGAGAGGAAGCACCAGTTATTTACCAGCTTCATAAAAGTTATTTAATTTCCTCATTTCTCTCACTGCTGAGTCCGACCTTTTATTTTGCTTACCACCCACCACCAGTGCTCTGGGTACAGCTACCCACGAGAAAGGCTATTCAGCTCCCAAACCAGGTTTCATGTGTCAATTAACCACATTTTTTGTCTTGGCACTGCAAATCTGAAATGAATCATGAGGAGCTGGATAAAAGCAATTTGGAATAGGATTTGTTGTGTGGAGTTCATCCACCTGTACTTCCAAAGGTGCTTTTGGAATTTTCAAAAATGAATGATGGGGTTGTGGAATAATATCAAGCATTTATGACAGCATAAATACAAATATTGAGAAGAAATTGTTGATGTTGTCATTCATTCATTCACAAATGTGTTTTCCTCCCAATTTTCCCATATGCAGCTGAATGTTCTCCCTAATTAATGAATTGCCCTCAGGTTACTCACCCAGACAGATCTAATCTGTCTCTGTCCAAAATGACTAAACTCTGTCCTGCATTAAAGATGTAAAAGGCCACAAATTACTTTCTTGGTCTTTCCAACTAGAAAATCACTGCTTACTGAATGGTGTTCTCTCCATGTGACATTCAGGGTGATTTCATCACCTCAGGGCTGAAGCTTTCAATACAAGTGAAGAAAAACCTCTACTGCTAAAAAGTTTCTCAGTTCAGATTAGAGTTCATGAGAAGAAACATTCACTTCAGGTTTAAGCTTATAAGAATGCTATGAATGCAATAAAATGTATAAGTATAGAGTTCTTTTATCTTTAATGCACTTTATATATATTAACCAATCTTTCTTGAGAAAGGTTTCCATGTAAAATTATGTGATTAAGATGAAGGATCAACATATAATTACAGAAAAGTATTTTTTCCAAACCTTATAATAAAAAAGCTGTGTTGAATTAGCATATAAAGTGAAATATGGACAAGTACATGTCATCTTTATTACTAGCTGACCTTCACTGCAGTTATAAGACTATGGATATACGCAAATTTCATGTCAATTTTACTGTTCTTTTCTTAGATAACTTGATATGGTTTCCTCCTTAAGGCCTCCAGGGGGATTTACAAGCTTGTAGATAAAATAAATAAATAAATAAATCAACTTCTGCTCTGCTGTCTGGTATGAAATAGAGAGGACATCGACAATACTTGGTAGTCTGAGGAACTGGAAATGATAATGCTGAATGTGAATTCCCCACAGGACTGCAAGCAGCAGGAATGCTTGTTTATTGAGGTTGAAAGGAAAAATGTCCATACAGTTTGATCTCTGTTTCCAGTGTGGATACTGCAAGTGAAGTAGCTAACACCACAATAATATTGCTGGTTAGCTGACAGGCACATTTTTGGCCCGAGACTTTGGACTTGTATTCCCCAGAAAATATTCCCTATAATCTCCTGCTGGAATCTGCCATTGAGAGCAAACCTTATTAAATCCCTACATCTCTTTCTGTATTCATCATAACAAAGGAAGAGGGGAAAAAAAAAAGAAAAGAAAGAAAAAAAGAAACAACAAACAAGCATCAAGCAAGCAAACAAACAAAACCCCATATGTGTACTGCAAAGTCCTGTGGTGAAAGAGACAGAACAGTAAAAGTGGAGATGTGGAGTTGATCTCCCACTTTGAGACCAATTTGCCTCTATTTTTCTTTCCCTGTACAGGGAAGGCAATCACTCTTGTTGCTACAGTTGCTCATTCATCTCTATCCTCTCTGTTCAGATTGTGAAGTCTTTGGACCAGAGCTGTTTCAAGCAGGTGCATACAGTGCCTAGTATAATACGCTGCCCGTACTAGCCAGTACGTTATGGTTTGATCCTAATGTGAATAAAAATCTGAGGGGAACATTGAGAAACTCTCTGTCAGTGTGATATTCTAATATTGGAAGAACATTTGCTGTTCTTTGTTAATTTTAGAGTGAAGTAAGTTAGAAATATGAATGAAACAAACACATCACCTAACTATTTAGAATGCATAAAGGCTGTTGTTGGTTTCAGAAGTTTACTTGAAAGCATCCTTTGATCAAGTCATACATGCAAGACAAAACCAGAACTTATTCTTAAAAATAGAACAGAAAATAATGAGTTCTGGTGAGTGGTACTTCAAGAATATGTGTGGTTTTTGCATTCGAAATAACTGCAAAGATTGCCCACTTGGGAAAAACAAAGGTAATACTGCAGTGATTTTCTGATTTCTGAACCATTTTGCTACTTTTTTTTTTTTTTTTTTTTTTTTTTTGGAAAAGGTACCTTGAAAATCATGAAATTCACAGCTGGCAGGCTGGTAGCTTTGTTTCTTACCCAGCTTGATTGGAAATTCTTTACTGTTGTTACGGTATGCTATACTGTATACTGGCTACCACTGTATATTTCTGCTTTTCTAATTATGTTTGGATTTCAGAGAAATAGCACCAGTGTAAAGAATTTTGGACCTCAAGCAGTCACCCACATTTAGGACAGTGCAATCAACCTCCTGGGAAGATAATACAGGAAAGCTTGATTGCTGGTGCCAATAGGTTTTCTTTTCCAGGTCACTGCACAGGGTGAAGCCTAGAAGGTGGATGTTTTCCATTTTGATTCTTTTTCTAGTCATTAAAGAGGCCAGCTTAGTCATGTCCTTATTTTAGACTTTTCCACATGATCCAGAGTTAATGTTCCTCAGATGCAGTAAGTTCCATATGGTCCTTCATAATCTTCAATGTTTAGTATGTTGCAGTCCTGGTGTGGTTCTTCAGGGATTGTATTGCAGTGAGATGAAGTATTTTTGCTTCTTCTTTGGACACAGCATTTTAATTCTTAAAAAAAAAAGAAAAAAGTGATGTTGAATTTTGTATTTTGCATTTTGAGATTTTTTTGATAACTATTAATAAAGGATGTTCGCCAGTGACTGCCTGTGAGTGTAGGGGATCACTTTTGGGATCTGTTATCACATACCATTGCAAAGTAATTGTTATTGACAGGTGTCGGGGTCAACTCTCAACCTGAGCTCCAAAGTCTTCACAGGATGAAGTGGTTCTGAACATCTGAAATTTCATTTTTACTAGCTGTCCAAGCAGGTTGGTTATCTCTGATTGACAAGGTACTGACGCAAGCTGTAGATTGCCCTCTTGTTAGAGATTAAAAACTCTTTGCAAAGCATCAGCTGACCCAAGTTTTATCACTTGCATGATTATTTCTGGAAGCAGGATATTTTGGTGCAGGATGACTAATTTTTAGCTACTAGCATCTTTGATGCTTCCTATTGAATGACCATAAAAAGCTTTTTAAACACAAAATAAGTTGGTGGTTGGTACTATTCCAAACCAGTGGGTTCTTCTTACTGTAATACTAGTTTCTTTCAGTGCAAAAACAGTAGCACACAATTCCTTCTCAGCAGCACCAACGCTAACATCTTCTAGATTTTTCATTCTTAACTGCATGCTGCAGTGGCCAGAGCTGTAAGCAATCTCCAAAATATGGCAGTCTGGTAATTTATAAACTAATTGGCTATTTTGACTTGCAAATTCCTGTGCTGAAATTGCTCTATATGAAGCACAAGCTTTACAGTAATGAGATGATCAGAATGAGAGCCAAGGGAGAAGTTTCAGGAGACAGAGCTCTGAGTGCCCACTCCTTCTAAGAAAAATGACTTACCTAATTGCTGAGAGATGAAAAAGGTGAACGTGGTGCCACGTCCATATGTTCTCCCAGAGACAGCAATGGCAGCAATGTACTTGAAGTATATGAGATGGGCATGCTTCTCTGTGTGGCAACTTGCCTCTTAATATCATCAAAAGCAGAGGAAAATCTGTGTTAGGAAAATCAACTTTCTGCATCCTGTCAGCCAGTGCCAGGATGCTGATACTTGTGGATGAAGGGTAAAAGAGAAGGAGAAGTAAATATAGGAGAGAGTAGTGATCATTTGGTGATGTGACCTCGGCCATGGCCACCATGTGCTAATGGGACTTGTACTCCTCTTGATGCCTCTGGTAAATTTTCCCTACAGCAATTTTATATTAGCACTGAGGCAGAGGCCTATGTATTTGAATATCCAATTTGCAAAGACCGTGTTTACAAATTACCTTGAAATTGTTACGGGAATTAATCTCACGACATGTTTCCTTACTCATGCAGTTACAGAATATATTTCTCTGAAGCCTGAGGATAGACTAAGTCTGGAAAAGTACAAATAAATAAATAAATAATATAAAATGAAGAAGTGTTTTCCAGAGTATGAAGACTCGAGTACTTTTAAAGGAAACTGCCGTCAATGTTTGCTTTTGTGTTGACAGAATCCTTTTAAAAGGTTTTGTGGTGCGAAAAGCTCCTTTTAGTGGGTTTTCGTAATGCACCGGGAGAGAACAAGGAAATGTTTTTCTCACCGTGGCCAGCCCAGGAGCTCGCCTGGAACATCGCGTACCCAACCCGGGAGGTGATTTTCCCTGCGTCTCACGGGCAGAGCCAGCAGGGTGGGCTCCCTTGTGGGCTCCCCTCGCCTTGGAGACCCAATGGCCGCTTCTTCCAAGTGCTCCTCGGGATGACTCAGGCACTTTAATGTGCTTGAAGGGGATACTGAAGGCGAGGGCTCGCACCCCCCCTGAAGTGACAGATTGACGTCCCCATGGCTTGCTGGAGGCGAAGTGGTTTTACTCGGAGTGTGCCCACGGAGCAGGAGGGGGGTTGGCATCCCAGCTGTAATCTAGCTGCCACAAGGTGGCACGAAGGCTTTGCTCTGTGAAATGCATGCCATCGAGTGGCAGCTGGCTGGCTGCTCCCTCCCTGTGCTGGGCTCCCCCAGCCTGAAGAGCTGTTCGGGGGGGACCCTGAGGTCAGCGCTGCTACGTCCTTGTGGCTGCTGTTTCTCAGTCTGGTTAGATTAAGACCAGCCTGAGTGTATGCCTACTCTTGCATCAGTCCTCCCTTCCCGTTTAGATGCGCTCCGGGAGGCCTGCCCCTTTCTGTCGTGTAGGGTCAGTGGTGCCTGACGAGCAGCCTTGCAAACACAGTACAGCACCCAGGCTAAGGCAGCCAGAGCCCCAGCACATGCTGGTGTGAGCCCACGGCGCTCACCTGCCTGCAACAGGTCTTAGGCAGCAGGGTGTAAGAGCCTAGATGAGCTGCAGGTATTTCCACTGCAGCTATTCTAATCTCTCTGCTCTCAACCTCATCTACAACAGATATAACAGCCGGAAAAATGAGGAAAAGCACTGACACAGGAGGCTGCAGCTCTCTTCTGCACTGAGACCTAAGTGAGGCTATGGTGGGAGACACTCGACATCTTCTGTCGCAAATAAGTCCCTCCTTGGGGCGTTTGTCATACCTCTGTCATACGTGATGACTGTGACATTCGGCAGGTTACGGCCAGCTGGGGGTGGACAGGACAGGATGGGATAGGATGGATGGATGCATCTCGTTCTGCTGCAGTGTTTGCTGAAGTGAAACTGAGTCATGAGGATGTGGTAGAGAGAGGGGGAAGCTGGGGCTGGGTTATTAAAGAGTGCATCACGGGGCTTCTTTGAAATGCATTTTTATGAATTTTGCTTTTCTTTCTGCAATACTGCTTCTGTCAGAGCCAGAGCTTTCCCTATATCATACTTCTCAGTGCATAGTTTGGACGATGTTTAGAAGTCTCCATCAGAGGTGTAGCTTCTGTTGGCCCCCTTGCAAGAATAGTTCTTACCCTGAGAAAATCTTCCTTCCACCCCTGCCTTGACATTTCACATAGAAGACCCTCTGAGGGTGTAAGATAATATGAAATAAACAGTCCCTACACCTGGTGCTGTGCCGGGTCCATTAACAGCCAAGCCCTGAGGACGTCAGGCATTCAACACTCCCATTCGTTTTATTTAATATTAAAAACCTGGGGGTTTCTACTCAGGACTCCAGGCCACGCAGGGATGTTAGCAACATGTAACAGCGCACTGGGAGCTTCAGGGATGCAGTGTTCAGCAAGTACAAGGCAGTGGCTGTGAGTTAAAGCAATCGTAAGTGCCTTGCTCACAGGTCTCAGTGGAATTAGAGAGCTATACCTGACTGCACTTCGCTCCTTTCATAAAAACTTCACAAAAGAGAAACCCACAACCCCCTCACCCTTTTTCCATTTCTTACTAGTTAAAAAAAAACATATTTAAAAAAATTGAGTTTAATATCCCTGTGACCTTTCAGTTTTATATTGCCTAACTGGAGCAGAGAAGCTATTTTCTTCTCCACGATGAGCTTCCCTTTCACTGCAGGCTCATTTAGGCTTAGGACTAATGTAGCACAGCACAGAATACCACAAGGATTTGAGGTTTTGCAGTGCTGTTCCCTGCTAACCGTTCCTAAATTTTATAACCACGAATCATACATTCTGGGATGCTTTGCCTCACATCCTTTGGTATTTACAGAAATAGGGAGGCATGATCCTGAGAAAATATTTACTATAGGTTTAACTTAAACCAAATGCAGGCTCTGAAGACAGGAGGCATTGCTGGACATTTCTCTTCACATTCTAATTGCAAGTTTATGCTTTTAGTATATGAATCCATGCTTGGCAACTTTTGTCATCTTTCTAATGCAATTCAGTGACCATGCTGACATTACCTGGTGCCATGTTCCAGAACAGCAGTACACACAATTGTTCATTAAGAAAAATATGAGGAAAACTCATGATTCAGCTCTCCCTACTGCCTCTTCTTCCCTCAGGAAAATCAAGGAAGGACATCGACTATATTGAGTGTAATGACTAATAGTGCTGTTCACCAATCAACACTGGAAGATGGGGAAAGATTTCTTCTGAAGGACAGCTTTTGCTCAGTTTCAAAGTCTCCTTTGATTACCTTGTTCTCTGAGGATGAGTAATGTGGTTTTAATTATTTTTAGTTTAGTTCAGGGTTATTAATCATCTTCGAGCTATCAACAACTACAGAAATTCACTGGTGTTTCATGTCATTCAGTGTAGATTTTCTTTCTTGGATACGTAGTTTTCTTTGTCATTTGAAATAATGCTGATTTCTACCTAGCCTGGTGAAGGCCACCACTCAGTGGTGTCTATCTTGGGAGGTGGGACTTTCTTGAACTAAAATCACCCCTACAGAGGCTGAACACTGTACTTCCCTGAATCCATGACAGAATCCATCAGTGGATCAGCTTTACAGATTAATGGCATTGAGTGTTTGGAAGTAAGGGGGTGGTGTAGCTCTTGAGTAGCAAAGCCACACTGCTGGGAAAAAAAATAAAAAATAAAAATTGGAGTCTGATCATCTGACCTCACTGAAGTCACTAGGAGTTTTGCCTTTGACGTCAGTGAGGTCAGGTATTTATCTTAGAGCTGTTCTGTTTTTTAGCTATGTGCTCCCAAAGAAGTCACGGAACTTTCTGTATATCACGCAGTGCTGAGTAAAATAAATAGATCATATTTATAAATACATGTTTTATAAGAGCATTGTGAGACTAGCAGTAATGCTTTTGGATTAAAGTTATAAGATAATTATACAATATTTTATAATGATAAAGAATCCATAGAAAAAGTACAAATATGTCATCAGCTGATCATATGCAGATTATCTTTCTTGCTAACACTGTGATGTGGGGATTTTAACATAATTTTCTCAGAACTGAACAAATATTTGCCCCTTTCATAAATAGAACTTTAAAACCTTGTTTCTGTATTTACCTTGTAGTTCAAGCTCTGGGATAATTACATAAAAATATTCTGCATTAGGACAAAGCAATCCCTAGCTCAGAACAGAACTGGGAGAACTGATCTGAGGAGATAAGTTCAGCAGATACATTCAAAACAGAGAAACAGAGTTACTTTCTGTAGAAGATAGGTTTGGGTAGATCATATTCTTGACAACAGGTTTCATTTGACTGTGATGAAAAGATGTTTTTCCCCCCAGAGAAGTACATGAAATACATAAAGGTACCTCCCTTTGGAGTCCTTATTAACAACAATGCAAAGTTGAAATAATTGAATTGAAGATTATTTTTATAATTTGTTGCTCATACATCCTGTCTTTTGTGTTTCAGAGAAAATTCTTGTCACCCCCAGATTTCATTTATCCAGTGATAAAACATTAATTTCAGACTGTTAAAAGACCGAGGAGACCAATGTATACATTTTACAGCAATCTCAAGAGTTACTGAGACAGAAGAAAGCTGTTTTCATTGTAGAGTGAAATATGTCAGAGAATCACCCCAAATCACATGCAATTAACTCCTTTTTCTAAAAGCCCTTAGGATCCAAATGCAGAGTCAATAGTGTATTTGCAAATAAGAAGGCCCCAGGAAAAGGAATTACACTACAGTGTGAAAAATCATTTTAAAGTTTCAGGATTGTAAACATCTCCACAGAATAATGTAGTTTATTATTTCAGACACAGTGGTTATCGTTGACAAATACAGTTTCCTCTGGAGATCTGAGGATTGAAAGAGAAAGTTCAGTCCTACAATGTCCTAGCAACCTCTGGTTGTCTTGAGCTCTCTAAACTGCTATGAAATTCAAACAGGACCAAAGGCAACATTATTTACATAATGAGCTCAATAGACACATGCCTGGAGTTCAGAAATCACATAGGAGTTTCTGCAGACAACCCTCATTCCTAATGAGAAAGGTCAATAAATCTCATCCAGTTCTGTCTGAAGTCAGTGATATCCTTTCCTGTGGCATTACAAGGGTCAGAGACTGATTTTTGGCATTACAAGAGGCCATTACGAACATCTCATCTGACCTTTCCATAAAGCAGGCCAAGAAATTTTGCTCAATAGCTCAAGATCTTTCAGAAAGACAGCAAGCCTGACTTTAAAGATTTTCAAGTAATGGAGATTGTAATCCAATTTTGTTTAAGTGATTAATTGCCTCAGCTGTTACAGAAATGCATTTTATTAGAGGATAGAGATGGATTGGACCATAAAGGCACACAAAAGAAATTCTTTTTGCTTTCTTTATATATAAAAAATAAGAATTGACCATTTCTCTTGAAGTTAAGTAGGCTCCAGTATTTTACTGCAGTTAAATGAATAAAAAATAAATTAAAATATAGTTTCAGTCTTTGGTCCCTAAACATCCCCCCCGTGGGTTGTGTGTGCAGCTAGATGTTCATTTCTTGAAGTTTGATTATGGTGTGTTTTGGGGCAGGAAACCCAGAAACTGGTGGTTGAAGGCAACTGGGTGCTACGATAGCCCCTGATCTCTGGAGAGATGGAGAAGTGGCCATGGGTGGGAGGGAGGATGAAGGGCTGCTGGAGGGATCCAGCCCACAGCCTCACTGGGGACAGCTCCATGTAGATGTTCCCATGCTTCCAGTGAGCCCAGTTGCAACAGCAGCCAAAGCATGTGTTGGCTGCCGGTCCTGGTGTCTGTCTGTCCTGTCTGGCACGGTGGGGCGCACAAACTGCCTAGAAAGGTCATATTCCCAACCAAATGTCTTTCCTTTTTTTCCTTAATGAGACAGCCTTTGCAATTCTGTCATCACAACGTGCTGCTCTGACTGATATTTACTGGGCTCTGCATGACCCGTTCCTGCCATCTTCAGCATGGTTAATTGGAATTATTGAGCGGAGCCCGGCTCCAGCAGGCTGGGGCCCACCCCTGTTGGGACAGTCCTCACCTGCCCACCTCGGGCTGCCTCTTCACAGCCTTGCTGCTAGCAGGCAGGATGAATCTGCCCTGTCAGAAGCCGGGGGCTGTCCGACAGTTTTCCAGCACAAGCATCACTGAATTGGTGTTTTGTAACAGGCCACACACTGTTTGGTAATAAGAAAATATGGACGGTTCTATTTATTCTCTCTGGCTCCTGCGACGATAAGAAATGTTCTAATTCATTATTAATTTGTTCCAACTATTTCTGGTAATTCTAACCTATGAATAACTTTAGCTATGCCATTAGCAATACCTCAAAACTACAGATGGGTTTTAGTTTCTGGACGCAGACATGAGGCAGTCCCACTGTTTCTGAAGGTGTACCCAAAACTCCGTCACATTTGGGTACATAACCGGTACTTGCCGTTCACGCTGGGTTACAGCTTCAGCAAAAGCAACCTGGAGCACAGAGAAAATGTGGCTGTTGTTTGTCTGGTATAAATTATTGTAGCTCAGCAGCAGTCAGTGAAAGTTTGCATATTCAATCTGTTCAAGGATTCACTCTCCCCGGAACACTAGACCAAATAGAGAGGAAGGAATAGGCCCGGGTCTGCTGCCATTGCTGAGGGCTTTTATTCTACCCCATGGACTAGCAAGACCTTCAGTGACATTTTGTAGGTTGCTGGCTCACAGAGTAGGCCCTTGGAATATTAAATCTTCAAAAGGTGACTTTTTGTTGTTGACTTTCGTACTTTATTTCTCCACTGTTGAAACGTAAATGACTGATCAAAGAACCATTGTCAGAAAGAGGCAAGGAAAACAATACTTTTATTCCCTCGTTGAATATGAATTTACACAGGTGAAAAATGGGGGATTATAAATATACCTATTGCTCATCCAAGGAAATTAGCCATCACACGCATAACATGGTGGCACCTCCTTGTGGAGCCAAGTCCGCTGTTAGGTCTTTTGTTAATGCAGAAAGTGCTTTTCTTGCCTTTGTGTTTTGCTAGGAATGACTCTTCCTTCGCATCAGTGTTGTCGCAGTCATCTGGCTGGGTTTGCTGCAAAGGGGAGGAGGACGCCCATCATGTAAGGTCAAGCACTGAACTCCTGTGTGGGCAGTCTAGCAAGGCACTGACAGCCCACTGCCTTTGTCTCTCACCATGAGCTCTACACAGGGACAAGAGTGGGATGACTGCGCTCGCCGTACTCCCACGCTGCTGTCCTGAGAAATACTGTTGTGGCTCATCACTTCAGAAAAGAAAAGAAAAGAAAAGAAAAACAAAAACCAGCCCTTTTTCTCAGAATATACTTAAGAATGGGTTTCAACTGTTTGCTTGGAAATGGAGGTAAGGTGATAAAAGTCAACAAGGAATTATCAGAAAAATCCTCCCAAACAATTTGCTGTGGGATGCTGGCAGCTAACCCTTGCTGGTCACCCGTGAAGAGCCTGTCAAGGGACTCCATCAGCAAGTGAGCCCTCTCAGTCCAGCCAATGCATTTCCCTTCCCTCCTGGGATTTTAGGCTGCTTTTGTGCTTCAGGCCCTTTGTTGTATGTGTCTCTGGAGTGGCAGTCCCCGTTCTGTTCCTGGTTATTGCTCTCATTTTTTTTCTGTGGTTTGTACCTCCTTCCCAAAATGTCCCCAAGTGAATAAACTTTCAGGGTAACAGCTTTACTTTTTGAGTCTGTGGCAGATGTGGGGAAGTACACTGGTGTTTGTGCTCTTCTCAGTGCTCTTACTTGCAGAAGAAAGCACAAGAGGGGACAGCTTAACCAAAGGAAACCATCTTTGTAAATGAAGCATTTCTCTGTCTCTGAGCCTATTGCAATCTAACCTCGATGAGGAAACTGAGGTTTTCCTGCCTCCACTGCAGGTACCAGGTCTCAGCTGGAAGTGCTGAGATATCCAGCAAGCCCTACCTTCCCATGCTGGAGCTTTCATAAGTGCCTTCCCAGGCACCAGCTCATGGGGAGGAGGAGGCTGGAGGGCTGTGACGAGATGAAGGCTAGCGTTACAATTGTGAAGCTGATGCAATATGAACAGAGTTCATCAGCAGACTGGTTTGGAATGGATTGCCCAAGCCATCTCTGTAGTATAAGAGGCCACAGGAAAGATAGTGATGAGAAACTCAGAAACCCATAGAGGTGTGTGTGTGTGTGTGTGTGTGAGAGAGAGGCAGCTGGGTTGGTAGGGTTGTTTGCTTTTGAGAAAGAACAATTCATTCCTTTCTACATTGGCAGAAAAATGCATAACCTTTCATGATAAAATTACATATTCCAGGTCCATCAGTCTTCCAAATTCCTTTTAAAACACACAGCTAAGGTGGGATGCACAGAAGAAAAACGTCGACAGAGTGGCTGCACTTCCAACAAGTGTGTGCGAGCTATCATCCAGCTTTATGGACCAATAAAGTTCCCGACAGTTTGATGGATTGCTCTTGGTGTTTCTTTATAGAAATCTGCATAAATATATATGTAAAAAAAAAGGGGGGGGGGAGTGGGGGACTCTGAAGAGTGGATAAGATACCCATCATGGTGCATGATGAAATATGTTTCTTTGAATTATACATTTGGCAATAGGCTTTAGAGCAGTCAGTCCCAGTCAGGCTTAACAAAGCTCAGGAGTGGAGCTAGTAAGCTCCACTAGAAATATCTATAGAATTGTAATGCTCTAGTTAATAGAATAGATATTTAAAATAGCATAGTCAGGTAAATTAAAAGGTCTAATTTAAGCTGATAGCAGAAAGATGAAGGAAATTCTGCTGGTGAAAACCTACTTTCCTTCAGATGCTGCCTTAGGAGTTTGCCTTAGAGGCAAGCATTACAAATGCCAAATCCCTCTCAGCCCTGAAATTACACAGTTATCTAGAAATTTGCTTCTACGTGGAGGCCAGATTTAAACCTTTCTTTATTCAGCCTAAGCCGCGTTCATGTTGTCTGCATATTCACGTTGCGTGCACACACCCATGAAGTACACCGAGATGTGATGAGACTTTTATTGGCATGAATCATTTGTGAGTTACTCACTCGCCCTAAATGAGTGTCTAGAAGCCGTATTTTTGCGAACTGTCCTGGCATCACTCCTGCGTGCACAGTAACACCAGGGACGGCACCGGGCCACTCCGGAGCTTCAGGACCCTTGAAGTGGTAACGCTGCGATGCCGATGCCCGGGATTTCGGGCATCCTGGCACTTTCTGGAAGGAACCGGGGGAGCAGGGGGGAGGGAGGAGAGGGAATGAGGCAGTGTAAATAAAAAGTGGCAAAAAAAGCAAAGTGAAAACAGCCACAGCCTTAAAATGTATTCTCCGCGATTCTCATCTCTTTGCAAAGAGAGAGCCTTTCCTATTCTTTACGCAGAGTCTGCAAAGACAAGATATCCACCTAACCCCAGCCACGCTTGTTTCCATAAAAACCTTTTTTTAAATTCTTATTTTTTGTATTTTTTTTTTAACACCACTGTCGCAGAATCAGTTCAGAAGGGCACAAAAACAACAAACTAAACCTAAACCCACCCCCCACCCCCCCAACAAACCCATCTCCGGCAACGAGCGAGGTTCCCCCAACATCCCCTCCCGGGCAATCCCCTTTCAGAGCCGGGACCGGGGGCTTCGGCGGTGGCTGGGGGGCTCCCCCGAGCCTTCCCCAGCCCCCGGAGCGGGGACCCCCGGTCCCACCGACGGCGGCGGCGGCAGGCGCGGAGCTGCCCGCGCGGTGGCGCCGTGCGCCCACGGACGATGCGCGCTGGCGCAGCGCCCGCAGCTCCCCGGCTCCGCGCCCCGCGGAGCGGCCGCCGGCGGGGAAGCCCCGGTGACCCCCCCCCCGGGAGCCGTGGGGCCGCCCCCCCTCTCCTCTCCCGGTGTCGTTTCTTTCTTGCTCGCCCCCCCTGGGGTCCCCCGCCGTCTCCAGCCCGCCCGGTGGCGAAGTGCGGCCCCCGTCCCCCCGCCCCGACACCGCGTCCCTGGCCCTTTTGGAAGGGGATAATTCATTCACGCTAAATTTCCTTCTTCTCCGGAAAAATGTTGCGGCTGTAAATGAGCATAATAGGGACGTAATTGTACGGCGTGCCTTTTGTTGTTGTTGTTTTTTCTTTTCTTTCTCTCTCTTTTTTTTTTTTTTTTTTTTGAGAAATCGATTTGGGCTCAAATAACTCGGCTAAGCACGTTACACCGAAACCATTCAACTAGGAAACAGGAGAAGTAAATTATTGCTGCTTCCTGAACTCTCTGCTTATGATCCCAATAATTAAAATGTGCAGTAATGGCTCCTGCAGCCAGCTTCTGCTTCTCGGGGCAGTTCTCGGAAATGAAGGGCCCGCTTTGGGCTCAGGGGAAGCTGAGCGCTGCTGCTGCGGGGCCAGGAACCCCTCAGGGTCCTTGCCCAGCGCTCGCCTCCCGCATCCCTGCTCGGGGGGGAAATAACCCCGGCGGCGGGGAACTCCCCGGGGAAGGGATTTCCCTCCCGGTCCCTCCCGCAAGTCAACTTTCTTGTTTTTTTTTTTTTTTTTTTTCTTTTATTTCACCCCCCCTTTTGTTTCTTTTCTTTGATTTCACCCCCTCTTTTTTTCCCCTTAATCTTCTCCCCTCCCGCACTGCCCCTGCACGAGGATGGGAAGGGAGGGTCCCGAGCTCCCCCACGCGTGGAGCCCCCCACGGTAGCAGCACACGCGGTCACGGCACCGCTGGTCGCCCCCGAGGAGGGAGCCTTGTGTAATGACAACAACACTCCCAATAGCCCTCCAAAAAAAAAAATATACGAAGGAAAAAAAAAAAAAGACCCTCTCTATCCCCAAATCCGCGTGGAAGTGGGGGTCCCGCGTGGGGGTGAGGAGGCCCTGCGGAGAGGGGACCCCCCCCATCCCGCACCGCCCTCCTCCGCCCCTCGTCCCCTTCCCACAGCAGGTACAGCTCGGCCCGGGCGAGCACCCTCGTAAAGCTTTGCGGGATGGGGTGGGTTTTCTGGGTGTTATTTTCTTCTTGTTATTATTATTTATTTATTTAACCCTTATTTATTTTTTTTTTTTTGGGGAAGCGTGAGTTGGTGTTTATGAGAAGCTTTATGACTCCTGATAAGCTCATCTTTGAGGACGACACAGAACTGTGTTCCTTGAGGAATTGGGGTGGTGACGTCTTTTCTGATACCCGATTATTACGTGACCGGGGGAAAAAAAAAAAAAAAAAAAAAAAGGCATTTGATTCATGAATAAAAATCCGGACACCACCACGGGGGCAACAAACAATATTGCCCGTCCTCTAAGGTAACGAGCAGGCAAATGTTTACGAAGAGGGCTCTTGCCGAAGCGGGGTGTTTGCAAAGATTTTGTTGCTAATTGCGTATCAGACGGAAGGCTGCGGAAGGCTGGTCAAGTTTGGAGCCACCGAGCAGGAAGAGAAGAAGAGGAGAAGGCTGAGAAGGCGCTCAGTGAGGGGAGAGAGCTGGGAAAGACAACAGCTCACGCAGCCAGCCCGCGGCTCCCCGCCTCCGCTCCCTCCCGGGCTCGCTCGCTCTCTTCCCCCTTCCCCTGCGCTCCCTTCTCCGGCGACACCTCGCTCCATCCATCCCTCCTCTCCCTTCCCTCGCAGACTCCACTCCAGATCCGTGCTGCTACCTGCAAACTTTTTTTTTTGAATATATATTTTTTTCCTTTTCGCTTTTTTTTTTTTTCTTTTTTTTTTTTTTCTTCTTTTTGGAGCAGATCCCCCTAAAACCAGCACACAACTCACTGCTGCTTTGGCGGCGTCTTCACCCCGCGGGTCCTTCGCCCATCGGAGAGGCGATGCCACGAGCGTTTTAACTCCTTTCGGCCGCAACTTGGGAGACAGCACTATTTTTTTCCCCCCTATTTTGGGTTTTTCTTTTTTTTTTTTTCTTTTTCTATATATATTTTTTTCTTAAAGACCTGCCCTTTTAGTTTCGCAGCCAAACGCTCTTAGTGCCGGGTGTTTAGAGTTTGATGGTAAGGACACGAGGCGGCTCGCCGGGCCTCCCCGCCGCGGTCCCGGGGCGGGCGGGCGGGCGGGCACCGACGGGGCGGGCGGCGGCGGCACCGCTCCGAGCCGCTCCCCGCTCCGCGCCGCTCCGCTGCCGAGCATCCTTTCCCCGCGGGCTCGGCCAGGGCTTGGTGGGTCGTGGGCGATTTTTTATTTTTATATTTTTATATATATATTTTATTTTTTTTATATATATATTTTTATTTTTTTTTATTTTTTGACAGCGGTTTTCCTTTCCCTCCCGCACAGAGTGGCAATGTGTAGCAAAGCGATCCTAGCACTCCTGGTCTATGGCATAATAATGCATTGCAGCGTCTACTGCTCACCTGCGGCTGGACTTCAGTACCCGGCGCTCAGGTGGGTCCGGCCCCCGCCCCGGGGCTTTCTGCTCTTGCTAAGGGAAGGGGGACGAATTAAGAGGGGAGGGGGGGAGAGACAGCAAAAGAAACCCCCTCCTCTTCTCCTGCACGCCCACCCCCTCCGTCCTGGGAGAGGAGACCCTGGTAGGGCTGTAAGCGCCGGGGGGGACAAGTTGGGCGGATGCTGTGCTGATGGGACAGGCAGCGGGTTGCCCCCCGGCTGCAGCACTAACTTCTCCGGGGAGCCTCTTGTCCCCAGGGACCGGGAGAGGAGGGGGTGGGGACTTGCCTCCCCCAGTACCCTGGCAGTTTTAGTTGTCTGCAGCCGGCCGGGGGAGCGGCGAGCATCCCTGCCCTGCCGGGGGCTGGGGGCGGCAGGGTGCGCCGTCGCCTGCTGGCGTGCGAGAGCTGCTGTGGCTCGTGTGGTGTCAGCGGAGTTTGCAGGGTTTCGGTCCTTTCCCCTATTTACCTGTCTTTGTGCCACCTCCCTCCTCGTGGGGGAAGGCGGCTGCCGAGGTGTCGCGGTTTCCTCTCCTTATCCATCTACTCGGCATCGCGGGCCGGTGCCTGTGCCACCCCTCTCGGCTTGTGCCGGGGGTGCTCGGACCCCCCCGGAGGCATTTGGGGCAGCAGCGGGGTCCCCCCGTGGGATGCGCGCCGGCCTCGGGACGGCTCCCAACAGCCCGGTCCCACCCTGCTCAGGGGGCTCGGGGGGGAGCTGTGGGCTCGCTGCTGCCGTCCTGTCCCCCCCCAACCCCCCCGAGCTCGGTTTTGCTCCGGGGGGGGGCCTGCGGGGTACCCCCGCCTCGCTGCTCGGCTGTGGGAGGGTGCGCAAGGCTGGCCCGGGAGGGTGCCCTTTACGGGGTGTCCTTTTGGGGGGGCTCCGAGGTGTCCTGGCAGGAGCCGGGAGCCCGTCGGGGCTGGCCCAGAGCAGCCCCTTCCCCTCCCCGGGCAGAAGGGCGGCAGGGCAGTGGGCTCGGTGGCCTGCGGGGCCATTAGCCGGCGGCAAGCTGGCTCCCCTCCATTCAAGCGCCTGAATTAGCAGGAGCGAAACACTTTAGCGGCATCTATTATTAATACCTCCGCTAAAGCTGGCAGACAAAAATAGCTGCCTGTATCGTACGATGACCTACATCGTACTGCAGAGAGAGAGGCGGGGAGGGCTTAGGGGGGTGGGGAGGCTGAAGGGGGGGTGAGAGGGGGGGGGACACCGAACCGGAGGGACCTCAAAGGGCAGAGCCACCATTCAACGAAAAGCAGCAGCGGGCGCAAGCCCCACCCCAGCCCGCGGGCGCTACGGGGAGGAGCGGGGCGCAGCCCCCGGGGGGCTGCTTCTGACCTCCCGGTCCCCGTCGGGGATGCTTCAGGCTCCCGGCCAGCCCCTGGCACACGGCCGGGTGTGTGTGTGTGTGTGTGTGTGTGCGGGTGTGTGTGTGTGTGTGTGCGGGTGGGTGTGCGGGTGCTGCCCGTGCGTGCGTGCGCTCCGCTCGAGAGGCACCAGGCTCCCAGCTCCCGGCAGAGGGGAGGCTGCTCCTCGGGCCTGGGGAGGGGGGAAAAAAGGGGATGCTGGAGGATTTTCCCCGAGCTCGGCGTGCTCCGTCCCTCGTGGTCCTGCCCCGCAGAGGCCGGACGGGGATGGGGCGGGGGGAGCGGGTGGGCTCCGCCGGGGAAGGCACGAAGGGAGCTGACTCCTTCCCCCTGCTGCTCTCGTTGCCAGGCTGGAGGATGAAGTCTACGACGAGGACGGGAACACTCTGCAGGACTTCGCCTACGACCACGAGCCCCTGGGGATAGCGAGTCCGTCCTCCGTGCTGGGCGAGGTGTACACCTTGTACTACCCACCGGAAAAAAGGTGACCGCAGCTCGCGGGGTGGCAGGCGACAATTTCGAGCCGGGTTTGTCCGAGCCGACTGGAGGACAAAAAAAAAAATACCCACCAAGCCTCCAGCAATTAGAAAAAAAAATATATAAATAAACCCAAACCCAATCAAACGACCACCTGCCGGGGTCCCGGCGGCCAGAAGAAATGGGGGCGCAGCCTTACCTCCTGGAGGGCTGCGGGTGGGGAAGGGGGGTCCCGGGGGGCTCGGGGAGAAGCCGCCCCCCGCAGCCGGCGGGGAAGGCCGGGGGTGTCGCCGCTCACCCGGGGGCTCTTCCCTCCGGCCCCAGGCACGCCGATGGGATCTTCAACAAAGCCTACAGGAAACTCCTGGGCCAGTTGTCCGCCAGGAAATATCTGCACTCTCTGATGGCCAAGCGGGTCGGGTAAGGCTTTCCGCTCGCTCTTTTCCCCGCGGTGGGCGTTGGTGGGCGTTGGTGGGCGCTGGAGGGAACAAAGCGCATCGGGCCGCCGCTGGGGATGCCTTGCGCCGGCGGCGGGGCTGGGTTGGGGGGGACGTGGGGGGATGTGGGGGTGTACAGGGGGCACCCCGAGCCTCAGCCCCCGGCCACGGCTGCCGGGGAGCTCCCGGAGCAGCGGAAACCCGGCTCCAGCGCCGGCGTGACGGGAGGTTTCCTCGGTGTAACACGCCCGTGCGCGCATATGTGCATTTAGATCCGTCTTCCTTTCCCCCAGTTACCATTATTTTATTTGGGTTTCACGCCGAGAAGTTGGGCATCCCCCTTCTTATCCCCCCCCCACCCCCTCCGTCCCCGGTCCCCCGTGGGAAGCGGTGTCCCCAGGGGGGGACGCGGCGGGGCGAACCCCCGGGGCGCTCCGTGGCGGCGGCGGCTGGTGGGGCAGGGCCGGCGAGATGCCCCCCGCGGGAGGTGACATTTCCTCGGCTGGATGAATAATGCATGGCCGGGGCCGTTGCCTTTGTCTGCCCGCGGAGCCGCCGCGCTGCGCCCCCGGGAGAGGCGGCTCGGGGCCGGGGGGCGCGGAGGGGCGCGGAGCGGGGCGGAGCTGGGCTGGTGGTGGAGCTGGGCTGATGGAGATGTGCTGGTGGAGATGTGCTGGTGATGATGCTGTGCTGGTGATGATGCTGTGCTGGTGATGCTATGCTGGTGGTAGAGCTGTGCTGGTGATGGAGTTGTGCTGGTGATGCTGTGCTGGTGATGCTACGCCGGTGATGGAGCTGTGCTGGTGATGCTGTGCTGGTGATGGAGCTGTGCTGGTTGGTGGTGATGATGCTGTGCTGATGGAGCTGTGCTTCTCGGTGCTTGCAGCGGTGCCAGCAGCGGCCTGGGGGACGAGGCGGAACCGCTCACCAAGCGGCACATAGACGGCATCTTCACGGACAGCTACAGCCGCTACCGGAAACAAATGGCTGTCAAGAAATACTTAGCGGCCGTCCTGGGGAAAAGGTATAAACAAAGAGTTAAAAACAAAGGACGCCGAGTAGCGTATTTGTAGCGATGAGTAACCAGCCCCTCCCGTGTATACAAAGTCCTGAGAGAGAGAGAGAGAGAGAGAAAGAGAGAGAGAGAGAGAGAGAGAGAGAGAGAAACCCACCACCAACAAAAAAAATCTAAACAAAAACAAAAGTCATTTCCAAACTGACTGAACAATCACCGCTCCTGTGTTATCTAAACATGTATTTATGTATGAAGTAAAGCCATTAAATGAATATTTTGATAATAATATTGTTTTTCTTTTGTACAAAAGCACTAGAGAAACGCACAGATCTACTTTGTGGACCAATCCTTAAGTTATATATAATATATAAATATATATATATAAATACTACTACGAATACTAAAGAACAATTCTTCATATAAAGCCTGCACAAGAACAAGAATTCGCCTGAGCTGTTTATGTTTTTATATAAAATAAATAGAAAAAAAAGACAATCATTGTTTTGAATATTACTCCTATTTTTGTAACGGAAATTAAAAGGATAGTATTTTTATCCGCGACAGGGTCGAAACATTAATTTTCACCATTTGCTACTGTACATAGAGAAGGATGCCCTGCTCCCAGGGGATTTTGAGGAAAATGATTTGGGAGAATTGCTGAAGCAGATTCTTCCCCCGGTGAGTCTCAAGGCAGGCTCCTTTGCCACTAGCTCTCTGAAGGGGCAGCGTCCCCTTTGCTCTAGATTTCGATTTTTTAGTTTTATTCTTCCTGCTTTCTTTGATTCCAGTCGTATCTTTATTAGCGTCTCCTCAAACAATGAGCTTAGAGGACAATTCCCACTCGAAAACAACAGCTCGATCCAAATTGTGCACATCTCTGTTGCCTATTGGAGGGAGAACAGTTAAAAAAAAAAAAAAAAAAAAAAAGAAAACCAAAACCAAAACTCAAGACCAAAAAACAAACAAACAAACAAAAAAAACCTAAAACCCCAACGACCCCCGAAGCAAGGATAGCGAGCACCCAGCCCCGCGCAGTGCTCTTGTGGCCGGCCGGGCAGGGCTGCGGGGCAGAGCGGAGCCAGGACCCTTTGAGGGACCAGCGGGGACGTGAGCGGGGGTGGCCCCAAGGGGCCGGGGGGCCAGAGGCGACCCCCCCTCCGATCCGCTACCCAACTGCCTCGGGCAGCTCGGTACTGGACCTGGATGCAAAGTACAGTGTGTTACTCTCCAGTGCTGTCCATGCTTCTCATCGTGTGTAAATGAGCAGGGTTCTCGCCTTTGCATTTTTTCGGTCGGAGTTGCTCTTTTCTTTGACTGTTGTTATTATTATTATTATTATTATTATTATTATTATTGTTATTTTTCTTATAGACCCTCCCGCCTCTCATCCTCTCTTCGCACTTTTCCAAGCACCGTTTAACCCACCCGAGTCACCTTTTTTTTTTAAGTTATTTTTTGGGGTTATGTTCTTTTTTGGGGAAAAAAAAAAAAAAAAAGATTGTGAACGCTCTCTCACTCCTTTGTTCTGTTTTATGCAAGCTCTTATTGTAAAAGTTTAGGAACCCCTGTTGTAGCTACCACTAAAGAATTATGCACTACTACTAAAGTTTTTGTTCCTTGTTTATTGAGTTTGGAGGTAAAATGTATTTTTCTACATTCTGGCTTATTGCTTAGTAAAATTTATTTCATAAAACGAACTTTTGTCATACAACAATGTGTAGTGTTCACCTGTGGTCCGGTTTCTAACGAGATAAACCATTTTCACCTCATCTCTCTATGTACGGACTCCTATCTTACCTTGCACCCGGGGGACCGTCGGCAGCGGCGATCCCGGCCGGGGGGGCTCGCCCCCTCCCTGCCCGAAGGCAGGTGGCGGAGGAGGACACGTAGGTATCGCTTCCTTCCTTCCAGCTCACCACACAAACCTTACAGGAGTCTTTCCAAAGCCACAAAAGAAAAAAAAAAGAAAAAAAAAAAAAGAAAAAAAGAATAAACAAACCAGCCCCGAATTCGAGCCGTCGATTGCTTGCGAAAACAACATCCCTCATCCTCCCCCACCCAAAAAAAAAAAAAAAAGGAAAAAAAAAAAAAAAGCCTCGGGCAAAACCTCCCCCGGGGACAGCCCCGGCCCCGGGCAGAGCTCCGGGGGGGTCCGGGTGTTGCCGCCCGGGCTGCCCGCCCCGTCTGGGTTCCTGGGGCCGGGGGCCGCGGGGCGCAGTTTGCAGCTTTGGTGCCTTCTCTTCACCTTGTAAATCGCCACGAGTTGACGGATGGCTATCTAGTGGCCCTACGATGCTGCAACACATCGGCTTGCGTTTTTAGTCGTACTTCTGTCTTCTGTTCTGTGGCAATGGGCAGAGTTTGCTGTGTTTGTGTCGGCTGTGGTATAATGACCTAGGGCTCTCTTGACGTTTTCTTTCTGACCTTAGCCGTTCGAGTTCAGTGGCTAGCTGCAAGCATCATGAAGTGACCGCCTAGGTTATCCTCTGTGTACTTTTTAGAAACGCCAACAGCCTTACCAAAACTTGAGCAGATTTGAGATACAGTGCTAGTTTAGGTAGATGTTAGTCTTGGAGAACTTATTTTGTGTGCGAATGAATATAAAAAGAACTGCAGCAAAGTATTATTACACACATGATATCTATAACTAGGACTTTGATAACTGTTATACAAAGTGTGTAAAGTTTGTATTAATAAATTTTTGTAAACAATGCAATTTCGTCTAATGTTTGGGGGAGAGGAACCTAGTAGCTAACAGTGAAAGCTGCATCGGATTAAAAATAATAATAATAATTAATTCATTTTTAATACTTAATCAGTGCTTCTAACTTTTCGTGCCTGGCATACCTTTTTATTCAGCCTCCACATGCTGTCACCAAATAACCCCTAACGCCTTTACTGGTGCTAATTCTTCTGCTCGAGTCCATTAAGAGGAACTGCCGAAGCAAGTCTAGCTCCACACACACACAGCACCGAAACCCCAGCTTTCCAAAATAGGCAGCCCGGTGCCCCTCTCTCTGCCAGTTCCCGTGGTTAGAAGCCATTCTTTTCCAGCGGCGTTGGTCTGTTTGAGGAGCTCGTCACCTAATCCGCTTTTAATGAGTTGTGTGTGTGCTGACACCCTCCCGGCACCTCCCGGCTCGGGAGGTGCTGGCGACTCGCTTTGGCTCAAGGTTGTGCTGGGCTGTCCTCAAAAATGTGCCTGCGACACATCACGACTTGTTTAGGGCTTAAGGAGTGGTAGGCGGCCGTGACGAAAAAGCACAGGCAGGGCGGTTTGTCGGCACAAAGCGGAGGACAGGATATCCGACCTTTAATCTTCAATTCCTTTTATCAATAGCTGCTCGTGTTTATTATTTTTATTGTAGCTCAGGGACTATGTTCAGCTACGTTGGAAGGTAACAGCAATTTAGCTTAAACTAAACTCTATTTCCTTCTAAGCTCATACAATTAAAAACTAAAGCACAGGAATTAAATGACAATTTCCTAGCAAATTATTTTTAAAAAAACTTTAAGTCCAGGATTTGAAACAGACTGGTCATATCCTCTCCGCCACGTGTTCACCTTATAGGCTAATTTCCACAACAGCATTTTCCTGACTACCAGGAGGACACTGAGAGAACTTAAAACACCGCTGGTATCAGTGCTGTGTGTGCAGAATTAGTGCAAAGCCAGATAAAAGTTCTGATTCAGGGCAGATTTGCTCAAAGAAGAATGCAAAGAGATGCTCACTGGGGGGAGGGCGAGAGGACAGGGATTTCTCAAACAGAGAGTGTAAGAAAATCAAGTCACTGCTTCCCAAGGGCAGCACAGAGTGACAAACTGCTGTTAGGTTTATTCAGTAATTATGCAGTGCTCATACATATAATCCCATTACATTTCCTGCCCACCATGTGCTTAAGAGATCCAAGCTGAAGACCTGCTTGGTATTGGCAGTTTGGGCTTGGTCCACCTGAAAAAATGTGGTTTTCAAGTCCTGACACTGGTTGAAGATGTGCAGAAGGGGTGCAGAGTTCTGCTGTAAATAGCAGAGATGTTCCTAGACTGAAGCTACTGAAATCACTCTTTACTGAATCAAATATGATTTCAGGAAGAAGCTCAGCTCTGTTCCCAGTGATTGAAACTGCTACCTGAAATGATACACTTGGAAAATATTTTGCGATACTGAGTCATATAGCGTGAGTTTAGTGGGAATGCCTGGTGTTTTGTGTGCTGCTATATGGTTCACTCCAGCAATGGAGAAAAAGTCGTCTGAGGAAACAAGAATGACTGGACAACACATTATTTTGGAACCCTATGTTGTAAAAACCTCCCAAAATTCAGAGTGACAAAGTCTTGTTAGTTAGTAAAGGAGGCTGAGCAGAGCAGGACATGCAATCCAGACCCCAGGCTTCAGAAAGGTGTTGCAATGCCACATCTCTCACATAGTTAAACTGGGCATCAAAGCCAGAAAGCCTCAAAGAATGTATTTCTGTAGAGCCTTGGTGTAAATCTGGACGTGACCAATGCCTTTGTGTCACAAGATGTGCTTGCAGAGGTGCTGATCTCCTCTCCATGTTCCTGTCAAGACGTTTTCAGCCTTCTTCAGAAACTGAAGTTCATCCATTGGCTGTATATGCTTTCACCTAGAGTTAAGGAAAATATTAGATCAGCAGGAAGTTTGATCTTTCGGGAGCTTGCTCCTTGATACTTTTGCAACTTAATTTCCAGTTCTAGGCTACATCATTTAGTCTTTCTTCAGGCAAAACCTGCAAGGAAAGCACGTTCCTGAAAATTTTAAGGACTTCGTTCTTAGCTTCTCGAAGTGCATATCCTTTTAACGACACTCATAGATTTTTTAAGACCCGAGGGGACTCTTACAATCATCTACTCTATCTTAGATAATACAGGGCATAGGATTTCATGGAGTCCTTCATTTGGCATTTAATTTCTGAGTGAGCTATTCTCTATGACAGCAGTATTGATTACAAGACTTGCAGGAATGGCATATTTGCTGCATAAGTTGTTTCAAATGGTGCAGTTTAGCACTCTGTGCCCTGTTTCAGTTTGTCTCATTTTAAAGTCCAGGATATTTGCAGCCTGCTGAAGAATCTCTAATGCCTGGAGATTTTCCTCTCCATGTAGGCAGTCTCAGGGAGAGATTTACTCTCCTCTGTGCCCTACCTTTGAGGTAGAAAGGTTGATCTTTAAGTGCTCACAGTAAGGGAGATTTTCATTACTTTTGAACCACTTGCATTTGTGAATTTCTGTAGTAAGGTTTTGAGAAATGGTTACAGGATCTAGTAATGACAACCTCGAGGAAGTGTCAAAAAGAGAAAACTTTTCTTCCTGTGGTGTTGTTGGTTGCTAGCAAGTGTCACATCTGCTCTCTTGGCTTTTGTGTCATATGGGGCATCAAAATCCTTTCCCACATCTTGCTTCTTTTCCGGGTGATTGCTTCACATGCCGAGAGGCCCTGGCCCTATCTCACTCTCATTTCTTCCTGCATAACCACCAAGTTTTGTCATCTCCATTGTCACCTTGCACCCATTCTTGTCACTCTCAGAAAGAGCAGCCCCATTCCAGCAATGCCATTTCTTTATTGTGACATATGGGCCAAATCCAACACCAGTACAGATCTGTGTAATCATGTCAGAGAAGGATTTGGTTCTGCTGGAGCACAAATCCTGGGACAGAGCAGATCACACAGTGACTCGTGGCAAGCTGCTGGCCAAATCTCCTTAGCTGTGCTTGGGCTCCTAGAGGCAATCCCATCTTGACATAGCCAAGGTCCATTACTCTAAACCTGTGTGGGACAACTTTAACAAGTGCTTCTTACTAAAACTTAGTGAGGTTCAGTTACTTACTTGGAACACTTGGAGAAGATGAGAGAGAAATGAGGCATTGGAGGTAAAGTATTTGAACTGCTAAGGCAGAATAAGTGTACAATCTATGGCATCTTTTGCAGTAAATAGTTAACTGGCTTTTGAGAAGGTTTTTCTGAGCCGAAAAATGGGATTTATTTTTGAACAAAGTTATTTAAGAACCAAAAATATGCCAGTTTACAAGCAGTGGAAACAAGCATCCTATGTTTGCCATTTATACAAGAGTGTTTGTCTTACAACTTCAATAATGATAAAAGAGTCCAAGATAGATAGTTGGATTGATCTCTGAAACAGCATAGTTCCTTTATGTGGTTCACAGAAAGTAGACCTCTTTCTCTTGAGGCTTTGAGATGAGTTTCAGCTGTTTTTCTTCAAAGAGAACCTTGTGGAGATTTATGGCATTATGAATTAGAGAAGGTGGACAGAAAAAGGGCAGTCACTTCTGGTTCCTCCGTGGTGTCATCCAGCATCGTAATAGCAGGATATGAGGAGTTGCATAGGTATAATTGGATGGGACAAGTTCTGTCACGAATATAGACCTACCAGATGACATCGTCAGTGTATAGATGTGAACTGGAAAAAGGAGAGGGAGGTAGGGAATGAAAAGGTCTACTAGAAAGGGAATTTCAATTGCCATCTTCAACAGATCTCTCAAATCAGACTGGAGCAGTTTGGAGCCTATTTTCCCCATTTGCTGGACCAGCCACTTGGGAGCTCAGGGCCCACTAATTTCACCTGGGTGTTAAAGGGTAGAGAAATTTTAATAAGAATTCTCTATTTTTTCCTCTTGGCTATGCATTTCTGTAAGTCTTGTTTTTTTTTTTTTTCCTCTGTTTCTTTGCTCATATTGGAAAGGCTGGTCAGCCTTGTATCCTGTCTAGTTTTGCAGGGTTAATATGCTCTCCTGGCAGTGTATATCCAATGTGGTCTGAGTATTTACAGGTGGAGAGGGCAGACTGAGGAAATAGTTGCCCGGGCTAAAGGGTTTACCATTCAAGATTTGACAACAGATCTAAATTTGTATTCATTTTGGACAGATTAGATCAGACCCAGCCTATGGCTGGTCTCTGTTTTGACATTTATCTTCATGGTGAGAAGAATGGTTACTTTTGAGTGGTGGAGTTATGAATAAATGACTGTCTTTCCCTCAGGAGTGAAGATTAGTGTCACAAGAAATCAGCCATCATGTATGTTATATGCCGAATGTGTGCTCCCTCAGCTCCCACTGCCTGGATGGGATTGAAACTTCACTGACAGTTTGAGAGGATGAAGAGTGCTTGGGTGGTGTGGGAATCAGGCTTCTCTGAAAATGGTTAAACTCCTAATCAGTTGTGAGCTGTTATGTCACCAGCAAAATAACAATATATGTAAATTAATTCATAAAAATAGCACAAGGAAATATTTCTCTCCCTTGCTATGCATACACATGCATATGTGTATGTATATACACATATTTCTAAATGAGACAAAAATGATAGGAACACATTAAAGTTACAATATTTATGTATTGGCCATAGCTAAACTTAGATACAACATCTAATTTACACTGACGTCTTTCTTTAACAAGTTTTGTAGGAGAAATGATTTAAGTTCAAGGAAGTGCAGTGAGTCATCTGCACGGTGGGCCAGTGGCTGAGCTAAGTTTAGAATCAAGGGGAAGTTTGGATCTTCTGGCTTCAAGTTTTTCCCTTCACATCTCTGCTTTTCTCAAACATTCTTTGTGTTTTCAAAAAAAAAAAGAAACTTTCTTCACACTTTTCACACTTTTTTTTTTTTTTTTTTTTTTTTGGTGTCCCCGGTTCTCTGGCCTTGAACTGTAAATCTCATTCTGAAAAATCAGGTTACCCAATGACCTTGCAGGTATTACCTTGTGATAAGTCTGTTTTCAGAGGGCTAAGATACAAAAGCATAAATGAAAGGTGAGATCAGTCCATATGATACCTGTGCAAAGAAGCATTCCCCATCACAAGAGAACAAACCAAGTGAGGCTGAGTGAGGCCAGTTCACCTCAGCCCACCCAATCCAACCTTTGTTGCTGTCTGCCCGCTATAAAACTGTGCATAGTCATTCTCTTAATTTCCCTCCTTCCAAGACCTTTTTTTGGGTCATTGGCTTTCCTGTCAGAACAAGAGAATCCTGCAGCTTATGCGGCAACACAACCCATGTGAAATCCATCTCTCTCCTTTTCTGAGAGGTGCCTTCAAGCCAGAACAGGGGAAGATTAGTGCTCTTTCTCCATTAGTGGGTTATGAGCCTGTCTTTTCTGTGTCAGAGCTGGGGACATTTGTCTCACGTGGCCTGGGCTGGTGCCTCATGCGTTCCCCCTAGTTCTTGCAGCTTCTCCCCAGCACATCCTGGTGGATGGGTATTACAAGGCACTACCCATTTCTGATACAAATCAAATGGTTAATCTGCTGTTACACAACTTCTATGGAAGTTATCTTTACCCCCTGCCTCGGCCAATAATGTATAAAAACTAAGAAAGACTGGCCCAAATTCTGTAAGGCCATGCTTGTTTAATGACTTCTGTTTTAGCTAGCCGGCTGGCTGCATTGCTGTGTTTTGCATCAGGAAAGAGTCATGACACAGCTAAGAGGTGATTAAACCAGGGACTTCGTGTAACACACAGCATGCAGACAGGTGGAACATTTATACCAAAAGGAAGCTGTTTTCTGATTACATCTGACTTTGCTATAATAAAATGCAGTTATGTTTTATAACAGTTTCATTTTATTCTAGTTATACTGCGATGACAGGATTATTACAACACTGTTTATGCTTTTTGCTAAGCTTAGTCATTGTTTAATCTTATAAACAGAGAGTCAGCTCCATGCCTGATAGCTGTTGCAGCTCACGCTCCTGAGCCCTACCACTGCTGTAGGTACACCGAGACAGTGAGGTAAAATCAATTAGATAGCCTGGTCATTGTAATAGCCCTGCCAGGGGAACCTCATACTATAGTTACTGCCCACTGGAGTTGGGCACTTGGAGAAAATTAAAATATTGAAGTTTGCCTTGAGGTGAATGACTATTAATAATCGATTATCAGCATCCAACAGGAGTGTGACTGCAGTCACTATTGGCCAATGCTCTACTCAGCCTTATCTTACCAATAGCAATGGGGTTAATGTCAATGGAGCCACAAGCAGAACTAAAATGCCACTCAGCATGAGTGAGCTTCATCAGAATCTGACCCCATCTTGTTAAAGATGACTTTTTCAGCATGTGCAGTCTTTTCATATTCTAGATCAGTGGCTTCTGAAAGGTGGGCTTCAGAGTCAGAAAATCACAACACATCCTGGTAACATCACAGTGAGCAGCTGTCACTCTGGTGAGATAAATGCCATCTTTTATAAACTGCAGTTACTGTTCACTTTTCTCCGCTCTCCTTCTGTCTCTGCTTTGACCTAGTCTGAGTCATTCTCTGCATGGGAAACGTTTCTTCCTGTGAGCGTACATATGACTGGGGTTGTGTACTGATAAAAGGGGTATAATGTGTCCCCTGACTCTGCAGTGAGTGCTTCTGCCTGGAATTAGGATACTTGGTATCACAGTGAAGACACAAAACAGTGGGATTTTGCTAGATTCCCTTGCTATAGGTAGATGCTGGGTGGAAAAATAGTCTTTAAATAGCAATAAATGTGGGGAGCAGTCCAGCACAGCCTGGGAAGGTGAGGCAGGAGCAAAGAGTATCCATGAGTGCCGTACCCATCTGGCCCGGCACCCACCATGCAAGGACCTCAAAAAGGGACCAAAGAGGAAGAACGTGGTTCCTCCACATTTGATTTGTGAGAAATAGGGACTAAGTTTTCTGCTCAGCACTAATGGCAATAACTTAAGAGGAAGCATATGGACCAAGCCAAATGGCTCACCCAGCAGCCTGTTCCTGATGGTGGCCAACAATATGTGAAAAGTCTATGAACTAGGTCATGTAGAATGATCATCGCTGAAATGAACATCCAACCTTCAGTCAGTTAAGGACTTGTTACGCAGTAACCTGTCTTTGAATTGCTGTTTAAGAGGCCCTTATGGGCTGTCAAGGATCTGGTGGCTCTTGAATTTTTGACTTTTTTTGGCTGCTTTTATTTTTGACTTTATTTTGGCAATAATTATCCCATTTTATTAATGCATTATATGCTCTTGTTATTTGATACTTTAATTCATTACTTGCATAACTTCCCCTGAAGACTCCAAGTATCTATAGTCACAATCTCATTTAGTGTATGTTGCCAGACAGGACACATTTTAGCTGTTGTTGTAGAGTATGGAAAAAGTACAGTTTGTTTTTTTTATAACCATACAACCAATGGAGAACAGGAAAACTCTTTCAAACCATTTTTTACCTCATTAAAAAACTCATATCATACCTAAGCTGTTATTTCCTATTTATTCTGTCCAGTCCTGTTCGCACTTTAGAGTTTTTTAAAAAATTCTTATGACTTACAAAATACTTCACTTTGTGTTTATACCCAGTACAGCTACTTTTTTATGTATGAGTTGCATTTTGACTTCTATTTCTACAACAATGCCTTTAGAACAAGCAATATTATAAAGCATTGCATACTAATTTGGTTTTGCTTTCCATACTTCTCCAGTACCCGAGTTTGACATTTAGGAGTGGATTTTTGCAACTAAAACACAACTAAATCAAATGATGTTTTAGGATGCTTTTGCAGTACAAAGCCACATGTTTGAATCCCAGCTTCAGCTGGTTCAACAACTTGCCTAAGATCTTCCAGTGATTACCCTGAAACATCAAAGACATGACATAATTTTTCACACAGTCTGAGACTTTCACCAGCTCGGTCCAAAACTTTAATTGTTTTATCTTGAACAGTTCTTTTTTCATATGTATACACACTGTGTGGTATGGAAACAGTAACATTATTTCCTAGGCAAAATCAGATACTATTAAAATATCTGCCAAGCTTCAGAGCTTGGAATTTCATATATGCTATATCACTTGTTCATCAGAGATGTCATGCACCCATTATTTCTTTGAAGCTCACTGAGAGCTGCTGGTGCTTTCTGCTTTTCATGACTGAAGCCCTTTCAAGTACAAAATTCCCTCTGGCTTTTGATGGCTTTCTGTATGTGGAGCATCAGTCCAGGCTCATTGCCACAGGAATGCAAAAGGGGCACAGAAATGCCTTTCTCTGACCACTTGCAATTGAGATGCTTCACATTGCAGTGAAAGACATAAGCCAGCAGGAGTTTGTTACAGTCTGGCTGTCTTAATCAGAAAAAAAAATCTGGTGAGCTGAAGATGTCCAGATGGGTTTAAAAAGATAAAAATAACATTCTGTGTCCTTCTCTATGATGAGAAATAATTCCATGTCAGTGATGCTTTCACAGTATACCCCCTGTTCTGCCTTTGGGGTATTTCCACAGCAAAGAGCCCCTAGGGATCACGAGTGAAGGCGAGTGGGACTAGGTGCATTCAGCAGGTGCTCTGTGCTGTTGGCCAAAGAGGGAGGTAGCACTGCAGAATAAGATACCTCCAGGAAGGAGGTCTTGATCCAATCAGAAAAGTCTATCCATGCCAGCACAGAGGAAACAGAGCCAGGGAAAACTTGAGGTAATGGTTGGGACTGCCAAGGAGGCATGCTTCAGCACTGAGGACCGTTCTGGTAGGAAAGCAAACAAATCATGTTGCCTTGTATGCAAGACCCATCACTTTGCAGAGTTCCTTATACCAACATCATTTTGGGAAAATCCAAGCTGGACATACAACAGACTTCCTTCTATAATCATGGGTGTGGAAGAAGGTTTAATTCATATCAGAGGAATCAAAAGTGACATATACATCTAGATTAGATTGGGTGCTGGGGTTTTGTTGCAGTTTCAAGTCAGCAGAAATCAACAGATTTTTACTTAAGAGTTTTAGTGGAGAAAGTTCTGGAGAAAGTGGAATTCCATTTCTGCTGAGAGTATTTGTAGAAATGACCATGAGCTCAAAACCAACCACCTTTCTCCACCCCAGATGGTTACTTGCACCCCTGCCCTGCCTTGCTGACTAGGCCCTCTGCTCTCCTTCTCAATCTTTGTGTGGAGAAAAAGAAACCTCTCCTTCCAACTGTATTAAAGTTTTTCACTAAACTTTTTTGCAAATCCTAGGTTTTACACAGCTCAGTCTTCATGGTTTAGTCAGTGAAAGAGATGAAAATGTCTGCCGGGGCTTCCTTGTTGTGTTGAGGAAGCCATGTGCATATGTAGCAGATGAACACTTGCACGCAGCACTTTAATGTGGACATTGATGTATAGTGATATTGAATCTGAATGTTATTCTGCTTAATGAAATCCCAGCAGGGAAACCTAGGAATGTTCTTGATGGATCAATGCAGCCGGGGTGGCCTGATGCCTTTGGTAAAGAGGGTAAGTGGCCGTTTGTTAAGCTGTGATCTGCTCAGCATCAAAGGTAAAGAGTAACCAATCTTAGTCTTACAATTCAGGTTATAGTCTGAATAAAGCCAAATACAGGAGTCACTTAAATGGATTACATCAACTCTGCGCAGATTGTGCAGATCCTCTTTCAGATCTTGATTTTTAGACTAAATAAGTATAAATGACAAAGGTTTGCTATTGTACAGTAAGCTTGCCATTACTTAGCTTTTCAAAATTTGGTTCCCTCACCAAATGCACTGAATGTCTTTGCACTTTTGGAGGATGAAGGTGTGGAAAAGAGGTATTAGGCTTTTCTTGTATGAGACTCTGTCCCTTCAATTTCCCCCTTGGATTTTGAATTGGAAATATATTAAAAGACTCTCTATTTTAGACAAAAGTTGGCATTGAAAGTGTGCTGTTAACAAGCAACTCATCTCTTTGATCTGAGTGAAAGCACAATTTACTGGACAGCTGTTGCTCCTGGACCTTGGTGCTTGTCATGGTAATTTTGCTTTGTAGGTTGGTGGTTGGTGTATCCTGGATCCAACAGAAGGAAGAGATGGCCTGGTGCCTGAAACAGCCCTGTGTTTCTACACCTCCTGCCCAGCAGCGTAGGTGTTTGAATTTCACTGGTGTCTCTCCTTGTCCTGTTAACATACACCAAATGACTGTGGGCAGTCATCCACCTGATTATCTAAAGCCCAGACATAACCAAACACCTGGCTGTTTGACAGGATCCACAAAACAGATATTACTTTGCCCACTTTCTGTGCAGGATGTCATCTGATAGGGTTGTAGGACAACAGGGTCTTGCCCCCTCAGGACACAATGTCAGGCAGAAGCCAGGGGTTAAGCTGAGAATTGGGAAATGTGGGTCACATCACACCGATGCCCCCTGTTTGCATGTTTGGCCAAATGCTTTGATGTGAAAAAGTCAAGAGTGATGTTTAGCAACCGAAGGGGCAGAATGCCCCTGAAGGGGCAGAATGTCCCTTCGCCTGTGGTTGAACTGCAAGCTACCTTTCGCCCATGTCACATCTTCTTTCACAGGATAATACATTGTACAGTTTTATTGCACTCTACATGTGAGAAGCAGTGAATTGGAAGAGTTTTCTGTAACCAGAGGATTTCAAAAATGGTAGGAAAATTATATATATATATACATATGTATATTAAAACTTCTATTTTCCCCTGATGATTCTTGATGTGTGAAAGAAATTAAGCTGGGAGAAAGTTGAGAAAAATAGTTTATTATGACATTGTTTTTGTTGTACTTTAATTCTTCAGAAATTCTTTCTGTAACTAGTAAATATTTCCAAAGGTCACTTTATTTTTCAAAATTTGCAGTCATAAGAAATTGCAATTCCCATATGCTATTGGCTGTTCCATAATCCTGCATAGTTAAGTATACGACCATGAAGATGCGTGCATAGAGTTATCAACTTCATTTTTCAAGGTTTGTCTTTAGAAATATGAGCTTCTTTCATTTCTGCACAGTATCGTCAGGTCTTTTTACTATCTCTGAGCCCTGTGGCTTTAACCTTCCTTTTTGTTTGCAAGCCAGCAATGTATTCTTCCTGTTTGTAACACTTATTTTTTCTTCTCTTTTACTACTGTGTCAACAGGCAAAAATATACTTAATCATTTCAATGACCAGCACAGTTGTTGGTTGTTATCAGGCATATCAGTCACTGTTGAAGAATTAAGATTTAAACGTCCTTATTTTATAAATACACCTAGCAGCACTTTCTGTGCAGTAAATGTGCATTCATGTGCATGTATCTATTTATCTATGCATATAGTTCTGTAAACATTCTCATAGAAGCAAATATAATTTTGTTTCAAAAAACAAACAACTCTTCAGACACACCAGATTTCACCAGTATTTGTTATTTTTCCTGCAAAGCAGGAAGAAAAACAGCTGTTTTCTGAAGGATTTCAGTTTCTAAAAACCTTACGTCTGCCTGCAATAGAAATACATATCTGTACACATTAAAAAAAAAAAAAATAATCTTCCAATTTTGAGATTGTTCAGGAAGCATCAATTCTCTAATACTTTCAAATATAGCTCTTGATTTACAGCTTTATTTTGAAAAATCACATCTTCATTCAATGAGCTTAATTCTTCTTTATATTGTATATAATAATATTATTTAAATGAATATAAATGTAAATTAGAGCTATTTAGTTTTCTTCTTACACATCCAAAGAAGTATAAAATGTTTTTATTTGAATGAGGATACTTTACAGTATTGTTGAGAGAGGGAAGCCCATGAAGTTTCTGCTTGCCCTTCATGTGTGTAAAGTCACCAGGTTGGACACACCTGGCTCCAGCATGTGTATGTACACACAGACAAACACAGACAGACAGACATCTCCTGGCCACATTTCTGATGGCAGAGAATCAAAGCCACGATCTGTGCTGCCAAAAAGCTGCAGTGGTACGTGGTGGAACTGCGTTACCATTTTATAGTGTGTACGAGGCATGACATCTCTAACAAGTGTTTTGGGGCACCCCGGTATGGAAATGATGCTCAGAAGCACTATGCTGCAGGAAGTGCCATTATTACTGTCCTAGAGAACATGCTTACAAAATAAGGATATTTTATTCCAATGTATTACTTTTACTATTTATTTATTGCTTGTATTGCCATAGCAACCATCAGCTCAGTCACAGATGAAACCCCTACTCTGCTAGGAACTGCACAAACAAGAACAGGCGAGGAGCTCATCTTCACATTAATAATGTGTTCTTAATTATAAAAGGTCTCTGAGGTCATGTATGCAACTGCAGACAATAAATGCAAAACAAGTTCCAATGTAAACAGATAAATAAAACCACAAACAGGCCCTCAGTGATAACTTGGCTGTCCTCTAAAACTCCGTGGAGGAATGCTGACAGTATCAGCAGACCTTGAACCATGCACTGATGGAAATAAATCCAGGCTCTATCAAGCTGGGAAGGAATGGCCACCCAAGGACCTCATGCTACATCACTTCCATGTTTACCAGGTGGATGGTGAGTGCAGACATCTCCACCGGTCCATGTCACCTGAACCTCCTCACATGGAAAGCTGTGCCATGCTCTTCTGCACAGGTTTCAGGCTTTAATGAACCTGGGATCTGGAAATACTTCTTTCCCCATTATCCCACCATTGACCTTAGAGAAATTTCATATTCGTTAAGAAGAAAAGTTGTCAGCCTTCTGCAAGAAACTATCAGCCTGCAAGTCCCATGGGGAGGCGCTATTGAAAGGATCATGATTACATGACACAACGACCTTCTTAAATTCACCTGCATTTCAGAGAATATCGATTCCTGGCGTGGTATTGAGCTGTGCAGTACGAATGCTATTTTACATTCCAGAAATGCTAGCTCTGTTAATGCCTCGAAATCTTCCTTCAATTTTTACTACCCTAAGAAGAAGCTGATTAACTCATTCCCTTCCTTCAATACCTCTTTTAGTTTCCCATTTATTATTATTTTCTCGCTCTTTCAACTTTTTTTTTTTTTTTTTCTTCTCCTGCAGCATGTTGCTGTCACATGTTGCTGCCTGAATGAAGACACAATTTATTTTGCCAGGTTAATATGGGGGGGTTGCACAATTTTGCACGATTCCAAAACAAATGCAACCCAACATGTATGTGCTAATTAAACAAACCGTATGAATAATATGGCAGCATGTGGCCCTCATAGCTCTGGTAGCAGTAAGAAGGGTCCTGAGGGAGGCATATTTCTTCAGACTCAATTGCTGTAAGGATCTTTGCAGGGATGCCCTCCTTTTTTCTGAAGGCACTATGCTTGTGGGGAATGTGTTCCTGTCTAATGGTCTAACATTGACAGTCCACTGCCTCTGCTCCTTTTTTCTCCACAGTAAATTGGTGATAAATCCTCCTGGTCACCCTGTAAAACAGAAGATATAACTAAAAAAAATAGTGTTTCAATCCAACGAAATTTCAGAAAGCAGGAGTGTCTGCAATATTGTTACAAAAAGGGGATTCAGCGGGCGTGAAGTCCTGCTGTTTGCAAGCAGTTTCACTTATCACCCAGGAGAAATGGGAAGGCTTTTCACATCCACCCTGCATGAGCTGGAATGCCTGAAGCCTGGCTTTGATCACAGGCACAGATTTTGCAGCCGGCCAGAGCTGCACTTTGCACCTGAGTTTCCAGGAGCCTTCTCCGCAGGGCACAAGCCTTCTCTAAAGACACTTTTTGAAGTTGGAGAGGGGTCCAAGCTTTGTGTGAAGACACACTCAGGGAGATTTTATCATTTTCTTCTCCTTTTTAACAAATATGGATTTGTAAGCAACTTCCTTTGACTTTCTGATAGGACATAGTGCTTGTTGAAATGGATTGGACTTCTCTGCTTGAAAAATATGGACCTTCAGATAGCATATGGACAATTTGGGGTTTGTTTTTTCTATCTTAAAAATATACATACTGGAAAGAAAGAAAGTTTATGAAAAAAACATTACAACTGAAGGAGGGAAAACCTATGAGTTTTTTTCAATATCTACTTGGATAAAATACCTGTTTCTGTGTATGAGGCTTTTTAACCCAAAAGCCCAGATAATTTGCTATTAGTAGGCAAGCCAGTGGGAGACCAATTCAGATTTTGTGATCTTTAAGGTCCCTTCCAACCCAATGAGGTCCCTTCCAACCCAATATTTTTGTATATGCATGTGTCTACAGACAAAGTAGGTGAAGTCTCAAACGCTGTCATTTATTAAAGGCTTCCTACTCAGCCTAGAACATCAGGGGAAGATGGCTTCAAAACTGGACCCCACTGTCTCTCCAAATGTCTGATGGAGATTCAAGTCCAGGCAGGTGAATAGCACTGATGTGAGCAACGAGGGAGGAGTGTGTGGACAGGCTGCATAATTGGCACTGTTCAGCTGTGTTTGGGTGGGACAAATGGAGTCCCCCTTCTTTCAGCTACCTCTTGAATCCATGCCTGGTGACAGCCTCTTGTAAATAGTTTTGGGAGGACAGAACCAGAGAGAGACTAGGAGGGCAACAAGCTACCTGCTTTGGAGAACAGTTTTTGTGAGACTTTCTGCTTTGTACCCTTTCTGCTGTAGACACTGATTCATCTATGACCTTGAAAAAAAAATGTGCCTGCCAGCTATACTGAGCTGTTACATTTGAGTATTTGGAAATTGCTTGGAATACTCTGTTACAGAGTCCTGTATCTGGACTGTCTGCTACCAACACATTTTTGAGTTTCAGCCATTTCCATCTTTAGCTTCTTAGGGATACTTCTGATGGCTGAGGGATATTTTATAACTGGGCACAGACCAAAGCAGTCAATATCACCCCAGTGGCTCTTTGCTTCTGGCTCCTGTACTCCATCTTCACCATATGCTTACACCTGCTCTGGGGCTGCTTCAGAAGGAATGCTTCTTCCTACTTCATCTTGCATGAATTAAGCTTTCATTTGCTCCCCAGGCTACAGATGAGTAAATTCCCTTCCTTACCAGCAAAGATGGGATAAGTGGCTCTGTTGGTGCTTAGGCACACCCTGTCAGCTTCTCACAAAGGATGCTAATTCACCTCTCTTCTGTTTTTGGCCTTGAATTTCTGTTCCTGCCAAGTATGCTATGGGAACGGGTGTTAAATGTTGCTGTCACTTATAGTATATGAAAGATGATAAATACTGTGGAGGCAAGCTGTGAGGAATGAAGACAAGAAGCTGATGTTTGGTGTGAATGAAGAGGGGGAAGGCTGTGAAAAGTGAAATCACATGCTCAGAGCAAAAGGCTAGGACAGTTTTCTTCACTGTAATGTTATGAATGGAAATAGGTAGGAATGTTATATTTGACAAATGTGTAGAAGATGATGTTAGTCAAGACAGAAGATGGTGAGAGCCTGGAGGAGTGTTTTAGGTTGTGAATGAGAATAAAAACATCTAATCTATAAATGTGATGCAAAAAGAGACAGTAAGAATCAAATGGGGATTAAGCTAAAGGACACGTTGAGGCTATGGACCTGAGGAGCTGGAGAAGAGGCAGGACAATGGTATTTCCATAGTGACAGAGAAAAGGGAAAAGTGTCAGGGGGAAAGATGAAGAACCCTACTCTGACCATGCCACTCTCAAGCAGATGGCTGAAACATGGAGCAGGTACTTTATTTATTTATTTTGCAGATGAAATTATATAAAATCTGATTATCTGTATAATTATCTGTAAATGAATTATCTGGAAACAACATGAAAAGAAACAGAGACAGAGCCCAGGTGTAGAAGGCTTCTGTAGAAAACTGGAGGAAAGAATGAGGAAAATCCTTTGAAAGATATGTTGAAAGTGCAGCTAGAGGGAAAAGAGACATAGATGAGTCAAACAAAGGCCATGGAGAGCAGTTTTCCAAGAGGCAGAGTCTTGCAGGCAGGTTGGGGAGGGTGACAAAAGATTTTCATTCTGACTTTTGTCAGGAATGATTCATGAGGCAAAAATATGATTTCTTCACCAGAGGGCAAAGGAAAGAAAGAAAAAAAAAGAAGGTTTCAGACTGAACCCATCTGGAAGAGCTCCAGAATACATTTGAAGTCAAAAGAGATGTTTAGGATGGCTGATAGAGGGGACAGTGGATTCAAAGAGTTTATTTTTAAAAAGACTTGATTGCATGGTGAGCTGAAGAATCCTGAGGAAAGCGAGAATTATAAAGAATACAGGAAGGAGTGATAGAGGGCTAGGTGGATTAGAAGATAAACTCAGAAGAAACTAACAGTGAGAGGTTGTTGGCCTAGCATGAATATTGCAGATTACATGTTCTGTATGTCCTGCAGAAGAAGACAAATCTGAGAAGGGAAGGAACTTTGAAAAAAACCTTACAATTTTCATTCCAGATAAGTTGGTAAAATGCTGTGCAGGGAGAGAAGTGTATAGATGGGAAGCTGAATGGTGGTGGCAAAGGAAAAGAGGACAGTTGAAGGGCTGAATCAAAGATAGAGAAAACTGTCAACTCTGGAAAACTAGAATTCATCTAAAGTATAGAAGCATAGAGAGGTTTTTTTGTTTGTTTGTTTGCTTTGTTTTTGTTTTGACTAGGGATGAAGCAGAACTGAAGATCTAGAAGACAACTAAAGGAGAAAGGAAGGAGAAGGAAATGAATTCAGGGTGGAGGGCATTGACCAAACTGGAGAGGGCAGGAAGAGAGGAAGCAGGAATTGGGGAAGTGCTGTGGGTTGGGGGACAGACCTTGCAATGAGAAAGGGGGAAAAAAGATGTGTGAGTGGAGAGACGTAAGGTCTGGAGAACTTCATGAGTGCATGGTAGCAGAAGGAAGAGAAATGGTAGAGCAGGAGAAACTGGAAAGCAGAAGGATGGATATCTGTACTCATAATCAGCTGGGTAACAAGGTAAACTGAGGAGACAGATGGTTGATCCTCATTTTTCAAGACAGGGAAGGGAATTTTCATCAGTCCTTTGACCAGGCAGGTCAGATGAAAAAGTCAAGCTAATGGCAAAAGCAGTTAGGTGTGTTAGTACTTGAAGATACAGAGAAAGGGTGAGGAAAGCTGGGAAGAGAGAAACAGAAGTCTAAAATTGTTAGAAACTGTGAGAATGCTTGTAATTTGTAACACTTTCAATTGGGGTAGAGTTTTTTCATAATAAAGCTATAACTTCTGATACTTCTACCGATAATACTGTTGCCTCTATAAAGCTCAATCACAATGGCTTACTTTTTAATGTTAGGCTTAATATTACTCATTAGCTTTTTATGTTTCCAAAATTCAAATTGCCCATACATAATACATTAAAGTGTTTTTCTGTGGGCTTCCATTAGCATTTTCCCCAGAATGCTATCTCCTTAGCACAGCAACTGTGATATACCCGTTTATATATAGAAGCTCCTTAAAACTTAAAAATATTAAGCTTACTAAATGATGTATTAACTTAAATCATTAGTCAATGGCTAAGAAATCTTGAGGGACTTTCTAGATCAATAAACATACTGTGAATTAATAGGAAAATATGTACTGAAGGAAACTATGAAAAGAATTCCTATGCATGCCAGAATAATGATAATGGTCAACACCGAAATAGACACTTCTCTCATTTTCATTTTTTATATCTGTCAGAGGTGCTATACATCTGCTCTTTATCTTCTACATGCAGCGATATGACAGATATATATATACATATATACATGTATAGGGTATATATACAAATGCAATCTGAAATACAGCAAATATACCTATCTAGCAGTAAGAGATACAAGATTTCTCAGCATGTTAGGACGATTTATTGTGGTCCTGGAAAACTGTGAAGCACATTCTTATTCTGAGCCTTTACTGATCTGTTGATGCATCCAAGTTCAACAAATTATTTGCTAAGCCAGACACTCTACGTGTGACAAGTGCCACTGCCATTTTCCAATTAAGTGCTTTTGTTTTCCATTAAGGGCACAGGACTGCATTTCCACTGGAATGGATTCCCTCAGTCATCTAATGTGTTCTCGTAATCCAGCCATTTCTTTACAAAACTGGCTTTCAGATATATTAGAGGTTTAATTAAAGTGCCTAACTTTGATGTTTACTGCTCTAAGTTTCTCATGGGCAGTTTTTAAGGCTTTTTGTTAGTGTGATGCTTGTTTACAGGGGGGTTGTTTGACACTGCTATATCGCTGCAACTGAGAAATAAATTATATGTGTAGTACTGCTAGGCCCTTCATGGGCAGAAAGATGTGTAAACTGGCTTGATTGTAGATATGAACTCAAAGCATGGTGTTAGCTCCATGAGCTGTTGTCTCTTTTTCTTCTCTCATTGTTGCTCTTATCCAAAATATCCAACTATCTTTTCATTTTAGAGAATGTTTGCAGAAACAAAAAGTGATAAATTTGTTGCTGATTAAAATTAACGTTTGTCAGCTGAGTTTGCATCTGTACTCCTCATGAATATATCTCCCCACAGCTGCAGCCAGTTTTTGCATGTCAGCTGACAAGGAATAACCCTTGTCTGGTGGTAAAGTGGGCTCTTGCAGTTATGCATATGCTACAACCATAGCCAAGATGCACCATTGGGCCTTTCTTCTCCTTGTTTTAGATCTCCTTATCTAGTAGTGGAGACACTTTGGGACCATGCTCGCAAATGCCAGACCTTGTTTCTCTTGGTGGTTCATGTTATCTTGCTTTAAAACTCTTGCAGCTGTAAAAAAATCAAATAAGTGTGTTCTCTGACACCAAGCCTTGCTGTTCATGTCAGAATATAATGCTCTTAGCTATCAGGTAGGAAAGATTTGGCATTACTATTATGAAGGTGACCAAGGCTAGGAAGCTGCTGGAAAACTTCTCTGCTTTTGTGAGGTGCAAAAAAAAAAAGCAAAGTTAATGAACTTGGGCAAAGCTGGGCTGAGAAAATGGCTACATTTATGTGAGGAAATTAAGTGGTGTCAGGGAAGGTTCCAGGGCACAGGTACCTGATTGCACTGTTATTGCTGCAAGGGCCCACAGATAGCATGCTTGTGACCCACAGAAAATAACAGCTCACAGCCAGCTTCTGGACGTGACTCAGGACTTAGCAGCTCCCAAAGGGCATTTTAGCCTCTTTTGGAGGCTAGGATTGTTTAACAGCTTGGACAGTGCTAGGCTGTGCCTGGAGGTTTCAGTGCCAGAGTGCAGACCAGGGCAAATTTAATTATCTAATGTGAGGAAGCCTTACAGTGCTATACATTACATGTGTCAGGAAAATCTAGAAAAGGAGTAAATGGCCTGGTGGTTGCTCACCAGTGAAAAGGTGAGCTGAGTCAGTTGGTAGTGGAGGTAGGGACAGTACCCTCCACAGAGTGATCTGTATTAGGGCAGATGTTATTTCTTGAACCTTCCCTTCCCTTCCCTTCCCTTCCCTTCCCTTCCCTTCCCTTCCCTTCCCTTCCCTTCCCTTCCCTTCCCTTCCCTTCCCTTCCCTTCCCTTCCCTTCCCTTCCCTTCCCTTCCCTTCCCTTCCCTTCCCTTCCCTTCCCTTCCCTTCCCTTCCCTTCCCTTCCCTTCCCTTCCCTTCCCTTCCCTTCCCTTCCCTTCCCTTCCCTTCCCTTCCCTCATCATCCTTGATGATTGAGCTTCATACAAACTATAAACTTCTTCATCTTACAGCTCCTGCAGTAAGAAAATATTCAATAAATATGCTTGTGAATAAAATATAACAACAGATTAATGCCATTTTTCTATTTATTCCCCTGGCTAGCCATCTCTAGGAAGTATACTAAGGGCAACAGAGGGTCTGTGATTTCCTGTTTGATATTTTACAGGTTTATTAGTTGATAAGGAGTTTCAACTTTTCTAAATTATGTTTATAACTGATAGAAGTTTGCACCGTTCATTTTTATTTGTAAGAACTCTAAGGAGTGCTTGAGAGATAGGCTAATCGACCTGATTGTTTTCCCTAAAGTTGGACAAACTACTAATGGAGCCTTAAAATGTTAAGTTTATATTTAATTTCTCTTCTGTTGGGATAGGTCAGAAGAAAGGTACTTTTACATGATCCTCCCTGCTAAGTGCTAACATAGCCCATACCATTGTTACATATTGTTTGACAGCCTCATGGTACAAAAAAGCTCCTCAAGAAATGACCTGAAGTAAAGTGGCCATCTGTCTACATATAAGAAAAAATAATTTCTAAAATACAAATGGACAGGTTGTTCTAACAGTTTCAATGTAATTATTACTTGCTATGTGTTGTCTAGAGCCTGCAATGCCTCCAGACACCAATCTCTATGTGGACACATACAAACATGCATACAGTTGTCAGGATTAAGCAGAGAACAGAACAAAAAATGTGTTATATTCAAGACATTCGAAAATAATCTTGGTTTTGGAAGCTTTGATCTGTGAATTTCAAAATAGAGATTTTAATTCATAAGACAAGCTCAGCATTCTCTGGAGCTCTGAACTTCTGGAGATAACTCAGTCTGGACAAAACATTAAAACTTACAAATTCTTTTCAGAACCTGAGCCACCTTGTGATTTTTTCCAGCCTGTAAAACTTGTTGGCTTTATACTCTTACACATACTGCATCATAAAAGATCTAAGCTGCAACTGTACTGCAATCAGTTTCTGAGGGTGAAAAGGATGGGTCTGCATTTGGATTTGCCCTGGTTTTCTACTGATGCATCTCCACCAATACCAATGAGACCACTGCCACCAGTGGTAATGAGATTGCTCCTTATTTGCAACTTTGAAGAAATTACAAGCTTTCCTTCTTACTGGCAGTGAAGTTTCAAGCACCGTTTACCAACACTCAGGGAAAGCATACTTGAAATTCTTGCCTGCTTTATGTCAAAGCTGCATCTGCTAGGAGAGTTTTATCTGTGAGAAAGTGAATGAGGTTTCAGATAACCTCTGCGACAGACCCTTAAACTACATGTAGGTTCATAGCATTAGGAGGCTGTGAAGTAAATTTAGATTAGTGAGGACTAAATATAAACATGCTGTTCATTGCCCTGAGCAGTTGATGTGAATGGGCTAGACTCCTGCCAGAAATATGAGTGTAAGTCCCTGCTATGCACTGATATTTTGTGGAGGCTGGAGTAAGTCAAGGAGATACCCAGCATGAAAATCTGTTGAACGGGACCCTAGGCCTTAGCTTTCCAGTTGTAATGTAGAATAACAATAATTACCGAGTAGGAACAGTTCAAAGATTTGTGAGTCAGTTTGATGGCTATGAATGCTTTAGCCACTGAGCCAGTAATGTGGGACTCCAGCAGTTACTGCTGCATGCAGAGACTACCTTTGCTTCAACACATCTATCCTGTAAGGTGCCTAAAAGATTAAAAAAAAATAAAAATAAATATTGATTTAGACATCTGGAGCTCAAAAGAACAAATGTTAAAGTAACAAGAAAAATTAATAATTATGGAACTAAGAATTTTTGAAGGTGAATCAGTGGAGACCTTGGATGAAAGGTGTGTTTTACCCTCTCCCAGAACTTCACATATGGATGAAGGCTTTATATCAGCAAAGAGTAAAGAACTACTACTTTTTTTTTTTTTTTTTTTCCCTTTATCCTTTATGAATAACATTGAGGAACAGGGAATTCAACTTAAGAACTGATGCTGCAGTTTGGTCAGTTTGGTCCACAGAGTCTGCTGACTGAGTGGGGACATTCATTCAGACTCTCAGTCAGGAGATCCTTTTAAGCACAGATGAAACCCACACCTGCTCACCTCATGCACATTAGGACTCATTCACTCATGTCTATGAGTCACATACCCACAGGCCAACATCATTTAAATGCCGTTGACTTCAGTGGGATCTGAGGGTGGCTTCACCCTTCTTAAACAGGGATGTTGCTCAGAACAGTGCCTGAAAGCTGATTTTCCCCAAAGATGACAAGGATATATTAGTATTCATTGGTATATGATCAAACTCTGAGTTTGGGTGGCTCTCCTAAGACTGTGTTTCTTAAAATCTAATGTGTCTTATTGCATTTTCTTGTTTCCAAAGAATCTCTTTTAAGTCCTCAGTCATTAAAGCCTATTTTGGGAGTATTTTTCTGCATTAACTAGATTTCATTTGATTAAACTCAGTATCTAAAGGTATATAAGATTTTCAGTGCTGCTATTTAAAATACCTAGGGAAGCAATTTTTGTGTGGTGTTGATTAAAAGATGGCTTAAACTAGTAAGAGTAATACTCCTTTTATATTATTTTTTAATTTGCAAGCTAGGGAGAAACCAAACAAACATCCCAAGATATTCATAATGGAAAGCGACATGGAGAACAATTTGTTCAGAACTGAAAAGCAAGTCAGACTTCATATATCTGTCTGTAGAAAGTACATTCACACAAAATCACTCTCCTTGACATTAGCTTTGGAATGCACGTACTGAGGAAGAAGAAATAACCCCACTCTTTCTCCAGTCTCTTGGAAAAAGTATGCAAGTGTTTTAGTTTTAGTTTTGTTGTTGTTGTTTGTTTGTTTTTGTTTTCTTCCTAATTTTAAGCCAGGGGCTCACATCAGCCAGTTTCTGTTTTAGGGAAGGCTGTCGTCCAAAGCTCAGCCTGAGTATTTCTGGGTTTTGATAAGAGTGAATACTTCATTTAGCTGACATACCCGAGTATAGGCTGCCAGGCCTTCATCCCTTGCTATCCGTGAAAGAAAATAACTCTGGTTCAGCTTTGTGTACAGATAACAGGAAAAGCAACACAGAAGCCTCCAGGGCCTCTCACAGCAGGTTGAAGCTTTCAGCAGACCCATAAACGCAGCACAGAAGTTCCTGGCTGGTACAAGTGCAGAGTCTGGAGATGCTGGGGACCGTGGCATGGCTCTGTACCCTGGCCAGCCCTGCAGAATCCAGCTTGGCAAGCTACTCTGCTCCTACCATATCCCAGCTGTATAAGGAGCCTGCAGGAGAGTTGTGGAGATGGCAGCATGGGGATGCAGGTGCTGAGGAAGGGATGGGCAGAAGCACAGATGGGGGATGGACTTACCCGAGGCTGCTTTGCTCAAGGGAAAGGAAACACAGGCAAACACTTGGCTGTGGTTTAATTTACCAGTATCAATATAGTCACAGAGACCCTGGGACATCCCAGTGTACCATTAATTATTTCTTGTCGCTCCTCTGGCAAGCAAAAAGCACGTTTCAGGTTTCCTTTTGTCTTTGCAGCTGATTTAATCACTGCAGCTCCTAAATCTGCTGTTTGGCTACAGCCTTCGAGGTGAATCTTGGATCACAAATATATGCTCCACTACGAGACAAAACAAACCTAATTTTGTGCCTGGGGCAGCAAAGCTGCTAGTGCAGATTGTTGCTGAGTATTACAGCCACTTTTATGGACTGGGAGCACCGAAAGGGCAGCTTGAACACAGAAGGGGAAATGTGCTGCCAACTCCCTCCACTGGCCACCTCGGGAGACAGAGAAACGCTAAACAACAACTGCAAAAAGTTAAAGATGAGAAAGGGGCAAAATCCTCCCAATACACCCAGAAAAGTGAGGAGACTTCTGCTGCTACCTGCTAAAGGTAGAGCTGTGGGTTGCATATAGACTGCTTATGCAAGGTGAATGGTATTTAAAGAGAAGCACTTTGTTCATCTGCAAACTGTCTGAAGGACAGGAGGTGTCATCTGGCTAACACAAACAACAGATTAACCACAATTAAGCCCTGCCTTTAAACTACCACCTGTATATCATTAGGAAGGTAACACATAAGCAATATGTTAGTGAAATATATAGTTAAAGTTAGGAAAAGAAAAAACACCAATCCTGTCAGTAATGCAACAATTTCCTGCTGTTAGAGGAATTTTGCCTGTGCTGAGAGACTCTCATTTAAGAGAAATACCCAGTGCTAGGAAAAAGATTAATGGGCTGCAGCTCTGCAAGTTCAAAAGTGGAAATGATGTGTGCTCGGTTCTACCTTTTTCACATTTTTTCCGTGTCTTCCTCCCTCAAGCCTTTGTTGGTATGAAGCTAGACAGTGGCCAATCATTTTTCAGTTGAGTATTGGGTGATATGGATCTACACGCCTACACCCAGAAGAGCTCACCCACAAGTCTTAGCCTATTTGCCTATTGTAGGTATATTTTTTTTTTCAGTTGCAGCCAGTGAATTTCAATGAACATTGCAAATTTCTCATGACAGAAATGATTTATTACCCAGCTATTCTTATGCAAATTCAAAGATACAAGAGATAGATCACTACTCAGGGACAAACTAACCTGAACTCTTCATGCAGGAGACTGTTTTGCTTCATATAAATGGATGTGAGGAGGTAAGAAACTGACTGAGAAGCCTCATTTGTAGATGAAAGGGGCACACGCCTCCTCACTTTGTCCATCATTGCTGCTTTACTCAGAGACTTGTACTGTCTTTGGTTAATGTAGACCAGGCAGTACTTATTTAATGTGGCTAAGGATTTTGCCCTGTGCCTTCTTGCTTACCAAATACTCAGTAGCTGAGGGATCCTTTTTCGCAGAGTCCCATACTTTGACTCAACTGTGTAGGCACAGAAGAAGGACATGACAATTTGGGTTTTAAAACCCACTTTTTAAATTTAACAAAACTGCAAAATAGTAAGTGTAGACTAATTTAAATCTTTCATGGTGGGGGCACTATCTCCTGCTCTGTGCATTGGACAAAGCAACACTTAAGTTGCCTAATCTGTCTGTCACAAAGATTATAGTAGTTGTAATGGCTGATGTCTTTCATCATTTCTATACCAGGAGATCAGATTTAAGATGGATCAAAGCACTCAGGAAAGAAGGAATGTCACCTTTGCTGCTTTCCAAACTTGGCTGAACTATTGTGCAATCTAGTAGCAAGAAGCCTTATCCTTACAGCCTAAGGAGAAAAAGCTATCCTGAGAAAAACCTAATGCTTATAAAGTAGGGCTTTATGCCTCAGAATATGAGGATACAAATGAATTAGCTGGATCAAACTCTCCTCACAGCTAAAAGATGAAATCGTTGCCTTATGTTAGATACAAAACTGCTGTCTAATTTTAATTTATACTGACTCCTGTTCCTTCAGCAACTAAGAGTAGAAGAGCGTAAGATTACATAACCCTGAATCTGTACAGGAGAGGCAGAAAAAAATTTGGAGAGGGCTTCAAATATCATTTTTTGCACATGAAACTCATGCAAAGAGCTTCAGGGATGACTCTGCTGTCTGGAGACTTTATCTTCTTCTTGCTGTATGAGACAAATGATCATAATTGCTATTACAAGGCTGTGAGTCTGATGTTTAACAAGTCCAAAAATAACATCACAGTTAAATTATTCTATGGATTTGGGACAACAGAATGGTCACATTAATGCTTTTGCCTTATGATGTCTCCAATAGAAGAGAGTAAGAGCATTAGAGATTTCAGAGTTACTGTGCTAAGGGCAGTCTTCAAACTGCACAGATCAAAAGGCCCAGTGAAATGTTAAATAAAGAGAAATGTGAGAAGAACAACACACAATCACACTTTAAGAGCTTTGGTATGTATAAATCTGGCTCTACTTGAACAACTGAAATAATTTCTTGAATTGAATAGGAATGAACCTTACACACTGTTCAGAAAAGGAAGCAGATAAAGCACAGCATTTCAAAACCAGCAGCTGTCCAAATATAAATTTCCTGTTTATTGAGATTTCAACTGTATCAAAATAAAGGTCTCAGAGAGGCTGAGCAAGTCAATCATTATATACCTTGTTAGTGTGACAGCCCCCTGTGTATTGTTTGACTGGAAATAAAACACAAATACCCCAAGCCCCTACTGTGTCTGCTTCATGGTGCATAAACCTATTGTGTGTCATGTCACTTAGAGTTTTGATGGCAGACTACCAAATGGCAAAGGAAAATACACAATCAAGACTTCATTTTCATAAATGAAATAAAAGTACACACAGGAAATATAGAACAGAAGTGTTTTCATTAGTGTTATTTCAAGGGTCCATCACTCAAACTAGAGACTTATGCAAGCCTCACTGAACATTTGATTACATATGTAAATGAGTGAGTTTTCCGAGTGTATATTATTTCCTTTTCCAACTTTAATGTCATTCAAAAGCCTTCTTGTGATAACAAACCTAGGCTAAGTTATTTTCAGTGGTATTATGTCCTGTACCTGGCTGAACTGACAGGGACAGAGCTCTTGGGCTCTGCCAGCACTGCCGCCAGCTGCCAGTGTGCTATGACGGCTTCCCTTCACAGAAGCCTCCCTGGAGTTGTATCTATATTAGACTTATTTAAACACCAAAATGCATGGCCTTCAAATTCAGCAATAGAATCAGAATACATTCCAAAATGAAGGTTGTTATCTTCTGTTATCTTGAAGCTTGAAGCTGTTATCTTCAAGTCCTGTGTTTTCCTTTACCTAACGATTTGCATCAAGGAAGCACTTAGAAATCATTGACTTAGTTTTGTTGGACATTGAACAGAGCAAAACTAAAAGGAAGGGTCTTACCTCTAAAACCTTCTGATCAAAACTTGTGTGTACATTGTGCTAGGAAGTCTGGCAATTTTGGGAAAAAGAATAAACAAAGACATGCTGTAGAGATAATGTTTTCATCTTGCATCTCACGTGAATCACATCTGGAAAAAATAAATAAAACTGATAACTTTGAGAATTAGATTTTTGAACAATATTTTGAGAAAAAGAGAAATCCAGTATTGTGTAGTAGAAAATGTTGGCTAGTATTTTCTGGGTTAAGCTGAATCTTCTTAATGTTATCAGTCTATTTCCACTGGTAGATTCCTTCCAAAACTTCAAACATCTGTTTGCATTATTTCATGGAGCCCAGGGGGTCCCAAGATTGAAATCATGCCTAACTTAGGAAAGTTGGTCCCCAAAGAGGGCTCTATGCAACACTGCCCAGAATAAAGGGAAAGGGAAACAAGTAAAGCAAAGAAACAGTGTGTGGGATCCAGTCTGCTGAACCTGTGCACTGAGCTTGTGTCGAAATGCTGGATGCACCGTGAGGCAGTCCTACAGTAAGTGCCAAATTTCCTGTCTTGTCTGTGGCAAGAATTCATGTGAAGGTCTCCAAGGGAAGCTCCTGCCTCTGCAGTGTAGATGTTACCCTTGTTCACAAAGTTTTGTCTCATTACAGGCATTTTCTCCATTTGCTGCACAATATTAACCCTAAGAAAAAATATCATAAAAACAACTGGGACAAGAACAAACACAGAAGCATGTCTGAGTGTTCAGTCTTTGTGCTAAATGATGGGTGACTATTAACAGATGATATTTTATGAGAACCCACCAGTACAGTGGTACAGTCAACAGCAACTGGTGGCACTTTCAGAGTTACCTGGAGAATGTAGGCATTCCCATACTGCTGCTGTCTAACAGGAGTGAAGAGTGTACTTCTTTAAACGACTTGGAGAAAATCTCAGCTATAATTTGCACCTTATATAGAAAGACAAATACAGCCACAGTAAGAATACAAATTTCATTTGCTGGTATTGTGATCATATCTGTACATTCTGACTAGCAAGGGAGACTGGAGAAAAAATGGCTTTCCACTAATTAAAATTAATTCTGCTGTGTTAAAACTTTTCTTTTGTACTGTTTCTGCATGTTTTCTTCTCCTCCCTGTCCCCTTACAGATAGGAGTTTCAGGAGGGAACGCAACGATTTTGACTCCAAATTTGATGATGCGACTGGGCATTTTTGGTTGCTCTTTCTCAGTAGTGTGTTGTGATTAATGTTTCAACTGTTTTAGGCTGAACTGATCTTTCCCAAGAAGCAAGTGTTGTATTAGTTGTTGTTGTTGTCATTATTATTATTAGTATTTGCCTTCTGGGGAAAAGAAAGAAAAACTGTGGTCACTAGACCTTTAAGGACTTTAATAGGCATGGGTACAAGTTATTGATCAACTTGAAGGTAAGTTAAATAGAAAAAAAATCTTCCCTAGTAAAGGAATCTCTACTGCATGTTTCCAGACTTTCTACTTTGAAGAGTTATTTTAGTTTAAATCAGTATTAAGAATAAATGCAGATGGATAGTAGAGCATGCTGCTGAATGCTTTTTCCAGGCAGATGAACATTTTCTGCTGCTCTTTTCTGTTCCTCCTGTTTTAGACCAGGAGTGTTGCTCTGAGTGGCAGTAACTATCTTCTAACCCAAACTGCATACCTCTTTCAAAGACAAGCAGGTAAGGGTCCAGACCTTCCAGAGGTATGCACAGCTGTACCAACTCTACTGGTATACATCAGCTGACCCTGCTTATGACTGCAGATTGTGCCAACAAATTTAAAAAGGCTACAGACTTGATACAAAGGCCCTCAAACTCCTAATACTTTTCCTTTACTGGAGGAAAAAAAAAAAGAAACAACACAACCAACATATTCCCTATTTTCACTCTTCATTTCCTTTTGTTGCTCTCAACACTGTTAATTAATTCCCAGAATTAAGCTGTTCATGGCAAAACAAACAAAAATACAAAACAAAACAAAACAAAACAACAACAACAAAAAAGTGTATTTAAGCTGTCAAAAACTCCATTCCTCTTCCTGTTATTCTGATTTCAGCTCAGGCCACAAGAAGGACTTTCATATAGTCAGCAGCTCCAAGATCAAACTCTCTGGTGCTTGTGATGAAGCTTCCCCTTCTAATAGTGTCTCTAGCAACTCCCTTTTCCAGGCTGGATGAGACCTGGATTTCTAGAAAGTTAAATTCTTAGAAATTATCACACTGTAAACAAGCAGTCAAATGAAAAAGAACCTCTTCCTTCAATTTATTTCAAAGGTTGCAGGTGAATTTTCTTCACTCTGATTAACCTTAATTACATCTGTTGCTCTTTTTTACAACCAGCAGAATGTAAAATATGCAAATGGATACAGTGAGCTCCAAATTAGAATTGTTGAATCTAAACCTTGCCCAGGAACTTGCTGCTGCTGTATTTTAGCTACTTACATAGGGAAGTGCGCCTCAGATATGAACCCACAAAGAATTTAGAGCAACAATATGCAACTCTGTATCTGCTACATCTCAGGGGGATGGCATAATCATCTATCTCAAGAAAGAGAGCAGCAGATGGTATACTGCAGATTTGTATGTTTGCACCACTTATTAGTTTATAGAATTAAGAAAGTAGATTTTAAAATTTAAAAAAATATTTTCCCTAGATGTGATAATGAAGTAGTTATTTTATCATCCTCTGTTACACATACTTCTCTTTAAAGGATTGTGCTGCAAAAGTTCTCTTTTGAGATGTCCATTTGTTTTTCAGTATCTGATAGCAATGGTTATTCATTCATTTGTTCATCTGATTCTACGTATGATGATTGATTCTGTTTGCACATAATTTTAGTTCTTCCTATATAATGGAGAAAGAATTGCAAAAATATAAATTAATACTATATGTGTTTTATTACTTAGTATCAGAAGCTATGCAAAAGATCTATTAGTAAAATATATTACTGTGCTGTTTGCTTTCTACTTTGCAGGAAGAGTCAGATTATGAGAGCTACTTGGGGAACACTGGTGTTGCTGACATAAGATTCCAAAAGAGGGAGTTTGTGTTTCCAGATGTTTGTTCTTGCCTTTATTTCTGTTTTTCTGTGTACATTTTTCCCCATACACAATCTGAAAACAAAAGGAAAAGGCAACAAAGCCTCTTTCTGGCTGACTATACTGATGCATTTGATCCCATTTTTACTTAAGAAGAGACACTACAGTTAGGTCTAGTATGGATGTGTGTACTCTCAAGATAGAGAAAAAAAGTGAACTATGAAAAAGATCAGATCAACAGCTCTGGGGACCGAAGGCTTGTATTCATTCAGTCAACTGAACACAAGCTCTAACTGTGTGTCCTCCCTCCCTCCCTCCCTTCCTCCTTCTCCTCTATTAAGATGCTCCAGTTCTTTATTAGAGAAATCCCTACAGGTTAGAATTTGTACCAGGTCAGTGCCTCTCTCGAAGAGCAGCCCAACAGGGGCACTAGTACCTTGTGGCTGAGAGGATGTGAAAATCTATCTGGAAGGAAATAATCTAAAGGAATTTGACCTGGAAGGACATGGATTCAGTGTCACTGCACGTCCTGAGCTTTTCTGGACAAGCAGAGGTTGGTACTTCACTATGCATCCCAAGCCACCATCACTGAATACTTTCAGAATCCTACTCCCTTACCCCTCACCAGTTCACACTACATGAAGGTGCTTCAGCTTCACATATGGAGGAATATTAAATTCCTAAGCATTGTGAATTAATATCTCTGACTTTAACTCACCATACATATTTTAAAAGATTATCAGTCCTCCAGAATTTACTCTTGAACAAACTTACTGACTTCAGTAGAGCACCACTGACCAAAAAAGAATCTGACATTAGTATTTTTGATTAGGGTTTGTACTGTTGTCTTTAAAGTGAAAGAAAACAACACCTTTGAAACACTAAAGCACCCCAACGATATTTCAGTTGCTATAAATACAAAATTATACGATAGACTTAATTTCAGTTAGGTAAGTAATGGCAGGAAACTATCAACACTTCTGCTCTCAAAGTAATCAGTGATAATTTACAGCTAGGGAGAGTAATCAATATGCAGGATCTGGCTTTATTTTGGGTAAATTGAAGTCTTTGACCTGGCAAGGGCTGATGACTTGCCCTAAAATAGACTAGAATTTCCTATGGTAGAAGGGGTAGTCCAAATTACTGCATTTATTTACCTAGAAACAGTAAATATAAAGATATATCTGTTCACTAGGAAATACTTCACTGTTTTCCAACATATTTCCAGATGATCTGCCTGAACAATTTACATGTGCAATATTTGTATGCTACAGATACTGCATCACCCAAGATAAACTGTGCTTGGGGCATCTTGCATCACATAAACACCAGGTGATAGGAGCCCTGATAAATTGGATATGTTCCCTTAAAAGACCCTGGTGTCAAATCACTTACAACTTTTCCCATTTTCATCTAGATTAACTCATATTTTTTTCTGCTGGATATCTATCTCTGGCTGAATGCTTAAAGAAAATGTCAAGTGATATTGGATTTGAAAATGTAAGTTGTTTCCACTCATTAGAAAATCTTGGGAACATAAAAATGAACTTTCAAATTTGGTTTCTTCTGTACTTCTTCCAACATGTATTTCATAGTAATCCTCACTGGGAATATTATAAAGAAGGGTTTCATGATAACTTCTTGGAAATCCTCTAAATATAAGTGAACAGAGAATTCCTTCTTAAATCATTTCAAGAGTTGTTAACAGAACTTTCTAAGTTCCCCAAGATAAGTTTGTTGAACTAAATATAACCATCCCTTGGCTTGCCCAGCCCACAAGCTGTGCAGTGCCAGCCCTGCCCAGAAGCAAGCAGCAGAAGGCAGCAAGAACTGGGTAGTGGCCCCATCACTAGATGGTGGTCTGGGTTGTCATTGATCTTGCAGCTCTGCAGTCTTCCAAAAATGGAGACCCTCTATCTCCAGATGTCTTTTGCTGGTTTGGGTAGGTCAACACATCCAGAAAAAAATCTTTGGCAAGATTTTCCTGTTCTTCAAGTTAGAGTTCATCAGATCACATTTGCAAGCTGGAGAAGAGGCTCATCATTGACAAGGCATGTAATTGTGAAGAGCCACAAACTCACCCCATCTTTTATATCCTTTCTCTGCTTACTTTTTTTTTTTTTTATTTTCCTTTTTTCTTTTTCTTTTTCCTACTTGGCACATGATTGGTACTGGATTTTAATATAGCAAACGTATCATAAACCGACAGAGCAGTTCCTTGAAAATCCATGCTAGTGAACTAGTATTTTCAGGGCTTCCAATACAGGCTTAAAGTCTTCTAATTTTAGCTGAGGTTCAGGGCTCCACGGCTCCAGAGATCTTTTCTTTGTTTCATTTGTAAATGACTGAAAGAAAATCACAGCCTTCAAGAAAAAAACGTCTTGCAGATCTTGTCATGCACATTGTTCCTTTAGGTAGGCTCTTGCTGTGTCAGGGCCTCTGGTTTAATAATAATCCTGCAATCCTATTCTGTAAGTTTTTTAGCTTGATAGGGGCTTTGCTGATTAATGTTGTCAGAATGAGATGTGCTGAAAAACACCTTCTGATGCATTACATGAAAGGCTCAATCTAACAGATGTACGAGATCAGTGTATTGTCATGTTCTTTTACCAGGAAAAGTCAAGACTTTGGGCTAAATCAATGATGCAATTTGTTTAATGTGAAGTTTGATTTTTTCTTCAGTCAGACCTCACCGGTTTTTCTTTCTCTGAGGCATACTAATAAGTTTCTTTTTAAGTTTCTGATTTCCTTTATTTTTTTTCCTAGATTTATTTCTTCTGTGAATGAGTTATTTGAAGGATATTTATTCATAAAGTAAATTCTTTCCTGTCTGGTCTGAATGAAAATATCTTGTGGATTCTCCTGACTTTTTCAGATATATTTTGATCTTAATATTTTGTGTGCGACAGGAATCTCACAGCTGTCAAGCAGGTATGTTTGCTTTGATGACACTTCCAAATCTTTTGTTATGAAATATGGAAATGCTCTGGTGTCCAGGTGGAAAATATAAAGAAACCTAGATATTTAAATTTATTATGCAAGAATAAAATCTACAAAAAATCTGAAGACAACTATACATCCTTGCATAAAATAGATCTTTATCTGGAAATATGGCATTCAAAGGTCCTAGTCTTGAATCAGGATAAAAGAAGTGCCAATGGTAATTTGCACTGAGTTCCTGGTTATTAAGAAATTATATATATAATTGCATATTTTGCACTAACTTCCTTCCCTTCCCTTCCCTTCCCTTCCCTTCCCTTCCCTTCCCTTCCCTTCCCTTCCCTTCCCTTCCCTTCCCTTCCCTTCCCTTCCCTTCCCTTCCCTTCCCTTCCCTTCCCTTCCCTTCCCTTCCCTTCCCTTCCCTTCCCTTCCCTTCCCTTCCCTTCCCTTCCCTTCCCTTCCCTTCCCTTCCCTTCCCTTCCCTTCCCTTCCCTTCCCTTCCCTTCCCTTCCCTTGTAAAGGAGCAAGGAGTGAAGGCTGTGAGAGGGAGGTCAGGGAAAGGTAGTGTTTTTATTTTTTCTATTTATTTCTCACTACCTAAATCTATATTAATTGGCAATAACAATTTATTTTTTTCCCCAGCTGAGTTTATTTTGCTCACGACAATAACAAGTAAGCAATTTCATTGTATTTACCTCAACCCATGAGATTTTTTGTATCCTACTGTCTGGCTGAGGAGGGAGAGTATTCTTCTGAGTGGACATGTGGCTGCTGGACAAGCCTAACCTGCCACATCTGGACATGTATGATGCAGAATTTATTTGAATTGGCCTGTATTTGTTTTATTCCTTACCTCCCTCCCTGTTATATTTTAAAGATCGAAGCATTACTTTTTGGCAAAGCTGAATCTATGAATGTTTCCCTTTCTCTGTGTCTAGCTATCATTTTGGGAAGCACTTACCATTTAAATACCAATTAAAATAAAAAAAAATAGAAAACAGAAGGAACACTAAAAAAGAAAAGTCTTGTCTCCAAATCTGGAGAGACACATTTCCAAGCTTGCCTAGGATCACAGCTCTTTAACATGGGACAGAAAATCACCCATTATTTTTGTAAGCTGTATTGTTGCAGGTTTACTACAATAATGATGTAGCTGTAAAGAGGTGATCATTAATGATATGTAGGTCAAATTCATCTCCGAGGTACATGAGTTTTAATGAGTGAAGCCTGTTTTCCTCAGCACTCAGCCCTTTAAGTACTCTGCACAAACTCCCCAGTGGCTGAACTGGCTGGTATTACTGGTTGGCAAAGCACTGTGGTCAGTCCCTGCGTGAATGCTCACCACATGAACATCATGGGGCATCTGTCACGTCTGCGGAAGTTTGTCTTCCCTGGGCTTGAGCAGAGGTGAGACATTACCCCTTACTGCAGGTAAATGTTTGTTGGAACACAGTCATTCTTCCAGTAGTATTGCATCACTATCTGCACGAGGCAGTGAGTTCTAATTTCTGCTTTCTCAGTGTCTTCAGGAGCATTTCATAGACCCCTTTCCTGCAGCTCATAGCTTCTCCCCAGGATGAACAGCTTCTCTCTGTCTGCTTTTCAGGCCCAAGAACCAGTTGCAGTACTCACACGGGGTTTCTCTTACTACAAAAATACTTAATTTGTGCACATAGCTTTTGGAGGTTCCCTTAGACTTTATGGTTATTTGAGCTAATATTAAGACCACAGCATATTTACTCTGTTTCAAAACTCTGCCCCTCACACTGAGATTTGTATTTTGATGTTACCTCTGTTCCTTGGTTGAAGCATCTGTAAACCCTGATGTGTCATCACTGCACCCCACTGATGGGTAAGTTGTTCCTGGCTTAGAGCTTCACACACTCAAAAGGTTTTTCAGTTACATTGAATTCAGTAAGTGTAGAACAGCAGAAGTGGATCTGTGGAGAGCAATGGTACTGAGGACTGCTTGTCCTCATGACATGCTTCTCAAGGATTCTCTCTTTGTCTGGCTCTAGCCTGAGCCTGTGGCCAGAATGCCCATTCATGGCTGGAAGACATTAGATGTCCTCCTGGAGGGCATATTTGAGGCTGCTCCGCCTGAAAGGGATCTAGTTCACATGCTTTGCTGCTGCGTGTACTCTGCTGCTGTGACTGCATGGAGAGTAGGGATGGCTGAACAATTCCTGTCTTGAACTAAAACACTGATGAAAATGCACCATAGGCTGTACATGAACAACTCCTCTAAGTTGCTGTAAGAGCTTTTGGTTTAGCTGTGTATGTAGCTATGACTCAGTGATGCTTTTGTTTTGTGTGTCCTACTTTTACATTTCTAATTCCCATCCTCACAGGCAAGAAAGCTGTATTTATTTGCTTCTCAGAGATGATACAGGATGAGTAGGAAAGAACCTGCTATCTTAATTCTTGTTCCCTTTTTAAAGCCTGAAAATAGTCGATTGCCTGTTCTGTGGAGAAGACAACAAAAAATGATGAGCAACTAAGTAAAAGTAAGGAGAAAATGTCATAAGTGTTTTGTTGTCCTGGCAAAGTTACCTTTATAAAAGCACCCTTGTTCTAAATGCTTAATATGATCTAGCCAATTAAAGTATTGCCACAGCTTAGCAATCAAATTTCTGGTAGAAGACAGGTAGTAGGTGGAAAAAAAGATGGGGATTATCTAACAATCTATGGATTTAGTCTTTAGAGATTGATTATTTCCGCACATTGAAGAAATACTAAAAAAAAAATAAAAATTTCTCTTTATGGATTTCACTGCTTCAGATCCATTTACCATATTTCAGAATCAACTGAACACACAAAACTGATAAAACATGCTTGTTTTTAAAGTATCTTACACCCTGGACATACCCATGTAAAATGCAAACCATCTAGCTTGTTTGGAAGTAAGGTCAGTGGCATTTTTGTCAGCACCACGGAGCTCTGTCATCCATCAGTAAATCTAGCAGTAAGAAGAGTTTGCAGGACTCAGATGCTTCTCTTCAGCCTGCTGTGCTGGGCGTCTGTCACATGGCCCATTAATGGCAAGATGTTGACACTTTGTCATTTTTCACAAAGTTGTAAGTGAGCTACGAGCCAAAAGCAGATAAAAAGACAAATTAACTCATGCAGCATGTAGCAGTCTGCCCATGATCAGCCATCCCTGCCTAGACAGAGGAAAGACTGAAGCAATACTTCCAAAAAGTACTCATTATTATTCAAATTTCTCAACACAGCAGTTTTGAAGTGTGGTTGCATAATATTTGTGCAATGTTGTGTTAAGAGAAGTGCTTATCACAGACCTGAGACCTCAATTTGGAAAAATAATGGTATTGCATGTTTGATTAATGCTCTTCTCCGATACTGATCAACGGCAGTGCAGTAGGAGAAGCGTGGGCTTCCTCAATCTGCCAACAAGAAGGTCTTTTGAGCTTGCCAAGAAAACTGCTATTGTTTGTGCCCAGGCCCCAGTCTCGCAAGCTGTTCTGTGCGGGTGGACCTCAGTGCTTTGCAGAGTGATGGTGACTTTGTTGACTACAGTAAAATGGAGAAATCCATGGCATGAATGCAATAAATCCTTCTTTGCTTGGAAAAATGGGATTCAGATTCCTCTGAAGAACAGCTCATCTCACTCACATGCAAATGGAGTCATTGCTAGAAGGGATAGATTTGATGCTCTTTTAAAAAATGCACAGCTAGAATATGCATTTTATACATATTTACTTTGTAAGCTGAAATTCAAGGAAGGATGTGACGGAAGGATGAATTTCAAAGCAGATTTTGCCATGTCAAAATCACACAATATGTATGTCCTATTTGATAGGCAAAGCTTAAATTGGCAAGATGAGAAGAACTGAGGATGTCTTCTGAGTTATATAATACAGCTGCTATTTCTATGAGCAGAATAAATGGTCTATATGGCTGAGGAGCCTGCACTATGGGTCAGGAGCCCTGTGTGCTACTAAGCACCCTGTGGACAAAAAGAGCTGTGCTGAAGCTGGGTTTCTGTTTATTAAAACTAATGTGGCAACGGAAGATGAAAACAGTTTGACTCTGGTATCTGATATTTAGGTGTGTGCTGGTATCTGGATAAGTGCTGGCATACCCAGGCTTTGGAAAACCTGGTAAGCTCAAGGGAGGTATGAAACCTCTGAGGGTGTTGAGCCTGGGTGCTCCCTTCCTGTGGGACAACATTTGGGTTTGGACAAGAACTGGGGGTTTACAGGCATGGTCATTTCCATCTTTTGATGTCATCTTTGTGGAAGACGGGGACCAGACTGGTCAGCATGTGAGAAGAGCGATGGAATCCCTCTTTGCTCAAGGCAGCTTGGAAAACCTCATTGTGATGGAAACCATTCTGGCTCAGGGCTTGTGTGGAGGCCACCAACTCCTGAAAGCAACTGCCCATACCTGGGTGGGACATGGCTCTTTGGAGATACCCCCAGGGTCAGGCATAAACCATGTGGACAGAGAATCTCAGATGTAGCATCTAAGTCTGTCATCAAGCTCTGTTATCCAAAGGCTGTTTGTGTGAAAACTGTACAATGTCTGTTTGTGTGAAAGCTGAATAATCCATGAGAACAACCACATCAAAATACTCCAAATTTGCTGTATTCCAGCCTTCAGGGGTATTCCTCCCATTCTGATATGGATGTTCCAAATTCACCATTCTGCTAAATAGACACTGTAAATAGTGAATGGAAGTAATGTCCAGCTTTGCTCTACAAATATATATTTTCTAAAGCTAAGATTTAAAAAAAGGCATGAAAAGAAGTATTTCCAGAATTGAAGAAAAGAACAGGTGGAATACTATGCCTGCAAACACATTTATTTCTCTGCTCTATATGCCAACTACATATTATGGAAAAGTGTGGAAAATTATAATCACCATAAATACACTACAAACAACACAAATATATTATAAATTACCATGAAAACAACATGTTTTTATTTCCTCAAGTCATAACTGGAAAAATATGTATTAAAACATGGGGTTGTCTCTATTTACAGAGCTCTAAAGTGATTTTTCTCCAGATTTTGTAATGTTTTTGATAACTTTCCCATTTGTATTAATCACATTCAATTATTTAGAACTGTCTTTAAGTTCTGTTAATATAAACATACCAGTCCCTGTGCTGTAAATTAAAATTCTTTCTTATTTCTATATATGCTTTCTCTCTTACTTTAATGCCAAAGGTTTCTCTCTTGTCTAATGGCTATAATGAAAGCTTTTACTGCTAAATTAAAATAAAATGAGTTAATGGGTGCCCAGTGCCTTGTTCTAGTTAAAATGTGCATCAATTTGCAATGACCACTGCTTTGGGATTATAGCAAGTGTTTTATTTTAGACAAAGTGTAATGAACAGTGTGAAATTTTGCTTTTGAAGTGCCTAATCTGCTCTTCTGTAGACCTATTTATAGTTTATTTCAGTTTCTAATACCTTTTCTGCACTTTAAAGAGTCAAGTTGAAAATTTCCATGGTAGGTGATTGCTTCAGATCAATTTTTTACAATATTATTGAAAATAGTTCAGACATTCAGAGAGAAAGGGTAAGAAAAAAAAAAAAGATATATACGATTTTTAATTTGCTCCTTCATGATGTGAAACAGCAGTAGATTTTTCCAAAGAATACATCTAAGTTCAAGCAACTTTTGCTTCTCCCATTAATATCCACCCAGATATGATTGAAATAAAATCCTCAGGTAGCAGAGTGAAAATTTAAATATGTTATTTTAAAATTAAAGACAATGCTGATTTCCAGACTTTTGTCTCTTTCTAAATTCCCAGTTTTCCTTATCATATCATTTTGTGTGAAACCGAGTGTGTGTAAATGGGAATTCATATAATATGTGTAAGCAATCACAAGAGTGAATTCACATCTCTGCCTTGGTATCACTTTCAGCAGGAACAGGTTTTAGCCCATTCTTTCTCAAGCAGTTTCAAAAGGACAGTGCAATATATTGCCACTAATACTCCATCAGCAGTATTTGCAAGTAAAATATTGCACTTTCAAGAATTCCTTTTGTATGAATTATGTATGGATAGCTCCTCTGTTACATGCTGAAGTCACTCAGTATGCAGAGTAACCATCCAGAAACGATGTCTCCACTTTTCAAGGTTTGGAGACTTGGTGAAGTGTTTGATAAGGTTTTTGTACTTCTTGGTAACCTCATCTTTGGGCACAAGTGGCAGAGGGCACTGTGCACCTCTGCACCAAGCTCAGGATGGTCTCTGACTCAGCCCTGTGACTCTGCACTGCTGCATGAATCACCTGTGTTTTGTGTCTGATGTCTCCAAAGCAAGCTCTTTAGGAGCAGAAGAAGCAGCTGCAGGAGAAAGCAATAAAGGTGCAAAGACTTTGGGCCTGGTCTTATCACTTGTATGTGCAAACCCATACCTAACCAAGTCACATGCTCCTTCCAGCTGGTTTAGGAGGCCTCAGCTCCAGAAAACCTCACACCTCCCCAAGTCCTGTCAGCTTTTCCAGCTGTCCACCTTGCTCAGCTGAGCTGTCTTCTGCTCTGGTCTCTCCTTGGATCAAACAGATTTGCCAAAATTTGAAGCTAATATTTATTGAAAAAATATTTGTAAATGGACAAATAAGCTCAAATAAAGATTTGCATGGGTGCATTCAGATTCAGGTACTTATCTACTGGCAATGGAGTTTGTTAGGGAGCTGACTCTGTGCAGACTTGTTGATGGGAAATATAGCAAACTGATTGTTTATCCTTGAATTTATGGAAAAACATGAGCATGTAGGTAGATTTTAATTTGTGGTAATTTCTTTTCCCATAAAAAAGAATTAGCAGGTATGACATAAACTCTTTTAATAGTCTTTGTTCAAATGCAGTAAAAAGATCTTGTTCATTTGGACCTTAAGAAAATATTCATATTAGACAAATGGTTGTCTGTAAACAAACACATCTACCTGAATTATTTATTTATATCTGGGAAATTAGGCATATTTCTTTGAGTAAATTATATATGAACTATCATATTCATTAGTCTAACAATTATGTGGCTAGCTGACACATTACCTAACAATGTATTAGATAACTGTTTGTCCATCATTGGATCAATACATTATTTACAATATGGGATTTTTTGCATTATTTAGCCATAACTATTAGTGAGTACGTTGTTTAGCGAAGTCACAGGACAATTTGTGCTCAATGATGTTTGGCTTATTGTGTTGCAATGTCAAGATTGCTTTATACAGCAATACTGCAGAAACAAATGGTGTCCTTAAATGCTTGCTCTGCCTTTTTGTTTTAACCGTTTCCTCTTCAATTCATAAGACGCTTCCATTTACGTTTGTGCTTTTGTATATTTCCATGTGAAAACAAACAAACAAGAAAATCATGACACAATTTGAGGAAAACAGACAAATCAATGAAGGTTTCAGGATGTTTTGCACATTTTCTTTCTGTGTTACCGGACATTCACCCTTTGCTTTTTGCATTGGAAAAAAATCAAATGCTAATTAAAATCCAGCTGAGAAGATTCTACCGTCAAAAGAATTAAATCTGCCGGGTAACTTGGAATGGCTTTTTGACTTGCTGTGGAGATTAGATTTTGACTCTCTGGTAGTTCAGAGAGTGCAAGTGACAGGCAGTGTCAGAAGTTCACACTTTTTTCACTTTAGAGGAGTTTTATAAAGTATAATAACATTTTTTTTTCTCCTCCTTTTCTTATCATTATAGACAGGAGGCAAGAGTGAGACTCGACCTCTTGCCTGAATGCCTGCTGGCAGACAGCTCCACTCCCAGCAATTAGTAACTCCCTGCCTGGTGCCCTGTACTCAGAGGAGAAAGTTATTTGAGATGCCCATTTTGCAGGTTTCAATAAGTTCCCCTCAGCTGGAACAAGACCCCGGGCATGCTTTGAATCTGTCCCGTACCATGGAATGGGGACAGGGGACATCTCTTCCAGGACTGTCTCTTTTTGCTGTGAGCAGGGACTCAGCTTTCCCTGAGGGGCAGAGGTGCTGCAAGCAGGGCATGCATTACACGTGGGCATGCATTACATATATAGATGGTGCAATCACAGTGCCCATCCTTGGGAAGGGATCTTGCCTACTGAGAGATATTGGAGAAAAGTCCAACCAGTGCATTGTAGGAGATTGTTCAAACATATTGTAGCCCAACAAACTCCTCAGTGTTTCCTCAGTAGTGATGGGCTCACCAGGAAAGCTTCTATTAAAATAGATCGGGCCAACAAATTGAAGGGTCAGGTTGTCATTTCTTATTGGTAGCAGGACAGAAGAGTCAGAGGATGAAATGTCCCCACAGGATTCCCCTTTGCAGTTGCTGCTGTCCCCTTTGAGGATAAGATGCACAAGAAAATGCTCAGCTGTGTGTGTCTTGCTGTACAAGAAGAAATGCAAGACCCCAAGAGACCCCAGTGTTAATTACCCCTTGGACATAAGGAGCAATAGAAACCAAGAAAAGATTGATGCTTCTCATGGAGAGACAGAGTGTTGCAAATCCGGGGATGGCCACTGGTCGTTGGCCATATTGTCATTGTCAGAGGAAAGGAGAGATGTGTATATGAGAAGTGGGAGAGGGTTCTAGGGTAAGTGTGAATCATGCTAATAGCTTGCATTTTTGGAGACCTGCGTTTGGTGAAGTAGCCATAAAATTACTTGGTGCATTCCTAAGTGTCAAGTTAACTGGGCAAATTCCTGCCCAGTGACTGTCTTTTGAAGTCTGCATCTTCTTCCTGCACAGGGGCAAAATCAGAAGAGTTGTGTTTTGTCTTTAAAAGTAAAACCTCTAATTGTAAAGCCCAGCTGTGGATAAATCCTTGTCATCTCATATCTGTACTGTAAGGGTCAAAAGTGCTTTTCTGCCCCAATGGGAAAGAAAATCACATTCCTAAAAGGTGCTAATACATACTAAAATTGCTCAGGGTTAATTGTAAATAGGTATTCTTCTGTTGCCAGTTGTGCTGTTCAAATCACTGCTATATCCCACACAAGAAATCATGGGACAATTACTTAAAAACAGTCATAGAGACTTAGAATCATAGTCACGGAATAACTGAGGCTGGAAGGCACCTCTGGAGGTCATTTGGTCCAACTGTCCTGATCAAAGCAGGGTCTATTAGTTGACAGGCTATGTCCAGTCAAACTATGAGTATGTCCACAGGTGGAGACTCCACAAAATCTCTGTGCCACCTCTTCCAGTGTTAACCACATTCAAAATTAAAAACAAACAAACAAACAAACAAAAAAACATTTTAAAGCATTTTCATATGTTTAAACGGAATTTTCTGTATTACAATTTGTTCCCCATGAGGAGACTAGCTCTGTCTTCTTCACCCCTCCATTAGGTATTTTTATACATGTGTACAAGATCCCCCTGAGCCTTCTCTCCTCATGGCTGAGCAGTCCCAGCTCTGTCACCCTCTCCTCATATGTCAGATCCTCCAGTCCCTTAATCACTTCTGGAGCCCTTTGCTAGACTATATGCAGTGTGTCCATGCCTCTTTTTTACTGGGGAGCCCACAACTGGGCCCAGAATTCCAGATGCGTCCCACCAGTGCTAAGTAGGATCACCATCCTCCACCTGCTGGTGATGCTCTTCCTAATGTGCTGTAGGATGTCAGTGGCCACTTTTGCCTTGAAAGCATGTTACTGGCTTATGTCCCCCTTCTTATCAACCAGAACCCTCAGTACTGTTTCCGTAGAGCTGCTTTCCACCTGGCTGATCCCCAGTGGCAGGCCTGGGCATTTCAAACCCCCTCCCCAAAGGAAGGAGTCCATGGCACACCTGTCCATTACTTTCTCATGTAGCAGTGTGCACAGCCTTGACTGAACCAGACTCACAATGCTACTGTGCAAGAGAGTGGGGAACATGAAAACAATCCATCTCCTTTTAGCCTCCTACAACCTTTCACATAGCCCTTCCTCTGGCATGCACTTGGCCTGGGGGAGTTTAGTGAATCCATCACAATCTGCCAAGGATCACTGACAGAGATGCTGGTAGGTGGCTTTGCATGGAGGAAGTTTTCTTCCCATCCCTCCATTCCTCCCGTCCATCACCTGGCAGCCAGAGAGCTGTGAGCCAGCCCCGCCACCTGGGAAACCCCAAGTGAGGAGGAGAGATATTTCTTCACTTTGCTGCTCTGAAACCAGCCTGTATGTTCCAACACTTCCCAAGGAAGTCATTCTTCTCCATAGGCTTTTACCCCTGTTGATTTAAGTTTTCATGGGTTACTGTTTTTTTTTTTCTTCATCCAGAGTTGGTTAGGGAAGAATTTACCTCAGTTTTTATTTAAGATTCAGTTAAACCCAGTCTTGCTCTGAGCTCTAAGACATAGGAGACTGAAAATCAATGACTAGATCTGTGATGTTGGCTTGGGAGATGACACTGTGGGTAAAAACTGCTCTCAGGCTTTAGGAGCTACACAGCAGGGGCTCTTTCAGAAGCTGTTGTATGTTTTAAAATGAAGCATGAATAGTTTATGAACAGACATTTCTTATCCCTTAACCCCCTGTCCAGGAGATCTTCCAGATCTTCCTTCCTCCTGACTCCCAAGCCCTGGGGCACTGAGGCATCCTCAGCCCTCTCCTGAGCAGACCCTACTGCGATTCTGCTCTACAGTTTCTGTCCCTGTGCTCAACCCTGCAAACTCCAGTTCACTGCCAGTCCCTGAGAAACTGTTACCATTCAGTAGAAGTTTTCAGTAAATTCAGCCATGGCTGGCTACCTGCTTATGCTTTTCCTCTGGAAGCCAAGCCAGGGAGACTGGCAGTTTACCATTGAGAAGATCTTGCCAAATTTGTAGTGTTTCTAACTTTGCTAGTGGTGACAATAGGAAATTGGATTCGGTAGCTGAGGAAGTCCCTTGCACTGCTACATTCCAGATAAAATCTGTTAGAAAAAAATGAGACAAAAATCTGTGCCAAACATCTTCTGGTATTCCCTTAACCTGCTAATGTTGGGGTTATCCTTTTATCTATTGTGAAAGGCTGTCAGTCATTTCAGGCTAGCTTATGGCAGTCACTCAAATGGTTTACAATTATCTCTAGGTATATATATAAATTTGGAAACAATAACATCTCTATTCTCAAATGTAGCATCTTTTCAACTCCCTGTAAATGGGACCTCCCTCTGGGTTAACAATGTGCACAGAAAGGTGAGTGCAAAGGGGAATGCATTTTCCAGCTGCTTTAGTTTCATAGAAGTGATGACTAACTCAGAATTATGTAATAAATCAGTACTTTTTTACTTTTTTTTTTTTTTAATTATTTTTTTGAAAGAAGTGAGCTATTTGAATTTACTATTTAACTTTTGGTCTTTTCATTTCTTTATTAAGCCTTATTAGTCTTTTCTTAGTTAAATATATTGATGTTAGTTTTGCAAACAAGGCCAAATTGTGGCAGCTTATTTTTATCTTTTGCTCAAAGAGAGTGGGACAGGAATGAATCACGAATCATTTACGTACTATATTAACACAAGTTTGGGATATGAAATTATGCATCTCATTTTGCTGATCCATTTAAAAAGATCATTAAAACCAGTCCCTTCCCTAATAAGCTCTTGAAGCAGCACACATGCCCAGACTAAGCTTCTTCATATCTTGGCACTCTTTTTTTCCTTCAGTGGCACGTGACAAAAAGAAGAGCCACCACCTGAATGACTTCCCCTTACCCACTGGCCCAGGAGCCCCATTTAAGCTCAGGCCCTGGTGCTTGGTCCTTGCATGAGCTATGTTGCATGTGGGTATGGTGTGTCTGGCCTTGTAGACTTCCTTGTCCTTGGACAGGCCATTATGATGGAGAACATACCCGGTGGCCTCAAGACTTCTGGTTGAACTGGGAAATGGCCCCAGAATCTGCTTGGGAGCAGCCACTCATGACGCTCCCTGACCTCCTCTGCTTGGCAATCTTGTCACACACCCATCAACTTTTGAGCGTGAGCAGGTCTTGTCTATTTGGTTTCTCCTTCTGTGGCAGCATAATTATTTTTGTTGTCCTGTGTGTGCGTTTTCTGGGTTGGTTATGTCTTCTTGAAGAAGGAACAGCTACAGTTGTATCCCATGCCCACATATGACCTTACATCAGGAATTTACATAGCAGCAAAACTAGGTTTTTATCTTTGCTCTCCACCCTTCCTAATAATTGCTGTCATCCAATTTGCTTGTTGTTGAGCAGTAAGTCAATGTTTTCCGAGAACTGTCCGAAATGACTCCAACATCCTTCCCCAAGTGGTAATAGCAAGTTTAGAATCCATCATTGCTTTTATGCACATTTTTTTTTCCTCCGATGTGCATTACTCTGCATTTATTGGCACTGAATTTAATTTGCTATTTTATTGCCAAGTCACCCAGTATCGTGAGATCATTCCGTAAGTTGTGTTAGTTTATGACTATCTGGAAAAAAACTTGTATCATTTGGAAATGTAGCTCTTTCACTCTTCATATCTTTCCCATCTATGAGCTCTGAAAAGCACAGTTCCCAGCTCAGATCCTCAAAGGATTGAGTGGTAACGTCTTTCTGGTGAAAGCTGGCTTTCTGTTCCAGATTTTGTCTTCCTACCTTCTCACTGGTTGTGAACCTAGGGGAGACCTTCCCTCTCACATCATGAGAATTTAATATATTTAGGAAAAGTGTTGATGTTAAATGCTGTTTGATAAGCTGGGAATATTCTGTCCCTGGGAGCACCTCGGGAACACCCACTATTTCCAAGATTTCTTTCAGTTTTGGGGGGGCATGAGAGTTTTTCTACCAATCTTCACTCTTTCTGACTACCATATTTGTTCATGTTAATGTTAATGTTAGCTTTAACTGCTGTTTCTACTTCCTTAATGCCCATAGAGATGCAAGTAGAAGGAAATACTCAGCTCTTAGTTTCTGCTGCCAATGCAAGTTGATTTTTCACCTGCACTTACTCATGTCTATAAATCCCTTGTTATTGAATCATCTGACTGTACAGTCTCACCAGTATGCTTGTCTTCATAGCACATCACTTTGAAATGGGACTTGGATCATCTTCACTTGCAGCGCAAGGATGTAGCTGGCTACCCTGGAGCAATGCCGCTCACCTCCAGGTCTGGGACCTCTCCGGTATACAACTGTGTGTGATAGTCAAACAGCCAAAAAGCACAAGTAATTATGCAATTCAATGATCAAATCTTTCTATTCCTCAACCTTTCTCACCCCTGAAGAAATGAATAAGAAATATGTTAAGTGACTACTGCGGATATCAGATATCAACATATGCAATATTCAGGATGATGCATTGGGCTGTTGAAGAGCCTGTGGAAATAGCCTCTTTTTAGCTCCTCGCAATCAGCCACAGTCTGGTCCATCATGCTCTGTCCACTTAGTCTGGGGGACTTTACAGAAATAGGAGTTGACAGTATGCTGATGAAAACTAACAGGGACAAATGTGGGGAGATCTGCTTTTCCTGGCACCCCATTGCCTTGCATGTCTGGGGGAAGATCAAGACAACAGCCTTGGAGGACTTCTGGGAGAATTTGGTACAGGTGCCTGGAAATCCTGTCTGACAACATCATCCAATAGCAAAACAGTGTTTCTGGTAAACTACTGCATCATAGTTTTTCAAGTTAAACACAATCTGTACTTTGTGAAAGCTTTTTTATTTAGCTATTTGCATTACTGATGCTACATGTATGTAACACCTGTATTCTGAAGTAAGCTGAATCATGTGAAACAACAGCAACTAAAGTGAATAGAGCTTAGGTTTCCCCATATTTTTTTTTTTCTGTAAAATTCAAGTTTTTTTTTTTTTTTTCTTAGAATGACGAAATGGTTTAGCGTGCTGACTGACTGCTAACTGAGTTATTTAATTGGAGAAATGGCTTAATAGCTTCTTTTTAATTATTTAGCTGTTGCAGAGAGGTAGCTTGTCTGCTCATGAAGCTAGTGACAAAGGTGCTGGTAGCTTGAGATGCTTAATGTCAGCCAATTTATGTTTTTGTCTGGGGCTCCTAATTCAGAGATCACCATCCATATGAGCTTATTTATCCATCTGCTGCATTGTCCTCATTCAAAACTCTCAAATTAAAAAAGCACCTTTGACCATGTAAATACCAGTATTACTAGAACTCTTTTTTTTTTTTTTTTTTTTTTTTTTTTTTTTTTTTTTTTACCTGAATTAGTTTGATATAACTTTAGCACTATACAGATAACTGAATTTTGGCTGAACTTCATTTTGTTTGCACTCTGAGTGTGCACTAACAATTGTATTTGTGTTACCATAATGCTGTTGTCACTTTCATAATAGATCATTAGTGGGTGAGCATGGAGATAATTTAGCTTCAAAAGTTACCCTTGTGATTATATATTCATTTATTAATTATCACCTGAATACAAATCTGAATACAAGTAGTCTCCCTGTTAGATTCTAACAAAACCAGTTTCAGCACTCACTGACATCTGTCAACCAAATCTATACCAGAGAAACAATAGAACATTTTTTCTAATTTACAATTTTGTTCTGATTTTCCTTGCAATTACATGATAGATTCTGCCTAATTTAAACCTATTCTGAGTGTCCTGAAAGAATGAATTTATATGCTAAGTTTCAGTTGTTAAAAAGTAAATCTGGTATAAAAATCACTAATGGCTAAATAAAGGAGATACATCTTTTTTTTTTTTTCTTTTTTTTTTTTTTTCTTTTTTTCCAGTGATTCATAAATACTATTAATGTTCTGTTTGCAGCTGGAAAATGCTAGAATATAAGAAATATTCTGACTAGGTGAAAAACAAGGGTGGGAAATATGTTTATTGGCAAAAGGGAGGGGAGGGAGCAAGGGTAAATGTGGCGGTAAAAAAAAACAAAAACAAAAACAAAAACAAAAACAAATTGTGCCTGAAATGGCTTCATATTTTAAGATAAATTCACAAATAAGTGGTGCAGATGGGAATCTGTGATTAGAGTGGAACTCTGTCTTGCTGCACTAGTAAAGAGTGACTCATTCTACCCATTATAAAACTCCAGCTTCCAGAAATGAATAAATTTTTGTTATGAAAGTTCTCACTAGGCTGATGCTTGGCAGAGTTCTCAGTTCAGGAGAAGAGTATTTAGTATTTCATTTCTTTATTAAAAGCAAAGTTTGGCAGGAACAATTGCAGATGTCTGCTGGTTCCAATCAGTGCTATGGCTTCTGGGTGATGATAACTCTGGGGCTCAGTCCATGTGGTACCATCTGTGCAGTAAGGAGCTCTGTGATACATTATTTCCCTTCAGCAATAGTTCTCAGTGGCTATAATGAAATCAGGTATAAATCAAGGTGATTAGCAGATACACCTCTTGTGTGTGCAAACTTTCTGTATTGCTCTTCTGCCTTTCTAGTTTCAGCAGAAACCTCTTCAGATCCATTAGCAGCTTCTGACCTTTACTGCTGGAGCCTCAGAGTTGTTTTCTGCTCCTGTCTCAGTGAACAGCATTCCACAGATTCTTGGTCCTTATAACTCAGGTGTCCTGCCTTCCCACCAAGTCTGTCATTCAGAGAATAATAGCCAGGTTGAGCTCCACGGGTTCATTTCACCACTCCTCATCCAAAGTTCTCCTCACCATGCAAGATACTGTCATAGAGTTTGGCTTTCTGCCATGGATGTAAGAAAAATCAGTTTGATTTCAAGCTCCCCACTCCACCTGTTATTGAAATGGTATTGGCTCCACTGTGTAGTAACTGCATCTACTCATATGACAGATCAGCAATTAATTTATATTGCTTCATTTTCTAAAAGTAACACCAGAAAAAAATAATGCTTCTGTTGCTTTCCATCCCTATTCTCTCTCATTCACATAGTGTAGTTGTTTTCCTGACTTCCTTGCAAACTATCAAGATGATCTTGATTCTTATAATGGGGTGCCAAAATATGACATCAACTTCAAAGCAAAGCAGAACTGGACATCATACAGAGCAAGTTTTATGCAGTGAGTAGCCACTGTATAATAGTTACTTTGTGATTATATTCATCAGAAGGGTTTCATGTGCCCATGTGCCTCAAGATACAGACTAAGCAACAGAATTTTGCCTTCTAAAGAATAACTAGATCGTGCCTTCTGTTTGTACTCTTTCAGATTTTGTACAAACATTCATTGATCTTAGCTGGTCTTTTTTCCATCTAAAAAAGGAAAGATTTGCAGCGAGGAATGCCGTGTTAACCCCCTTTTTTTTTTTTTTTTTTTTTTTTTTTTTTAAGAATAAGTTTGATACGCTTCCAAGAATGGAAATATGCTATACTTAAGCTAAAGAAAAAGTTCAAGTGATCTTTTTTAAAAATTCTTGGACTAATTTGTACAGTGGTGTACCAGTACCTCTGCATATTGGTCGTCTATAATATTCAGCGATTTGCAACTCTGGCATCTGTTTAGTAGTAAAGTGATCCTAACTGATAGGCATTGTCTTTAACCATTGGGAATATCTTCATTTTCATAAGGAAAGCTGTAGATTAATGTCAAATTCCTTCATCAGTTTCCTTTTAAAAACTCCAGTGAGTTTCACAAGAGCTTTGTGTTTTGGTTGATGGCCTGACTGCAATTAAAATCAGTCAACAATAATTCATGTGAGATTAATTGCTATAAAGGTAGAAAATTGCATGGGGGTTGCACCAAGAAAAGAATTTTCTCTTTTGTGGTGAAAAGAAACATCCTTTTAGTGATCCCTTTAGTGATCCTTCTACTGAAACAACTTTGCAGAGAGTTGATTTTCATCAAATTCTAATAGATGTGTGTCATAGCTACTTTCATGGGAAGTTTTTGCCTTTACTTACGTGACTCTGAAAAAAGTCTCCCAGATGTCTGTAAGCACAGCAAGTCCTACTTTCCTTCTGCTTTTTTTTTTTTTTTTTTGAAGTACTCTCTTCACAGGCAGCTTGCACACAACTCATGAACAAAATAAATATTTTTATATAACTGTATCATAGACTCATAGAATATCCTGAGTTGGAAGGAACCCAGGAGGACCATTGAGTCCAACTTCTTGTCCAGTTTTTCATAGCCTTATATAGTCCGCTTTCTATGTCCAGGTTTGAATAGCCATACAAAAGATGAGTTATACTTGAGCTGTGATTGTAGGTTCAGCATCTTCAGAACCCAGGAGCCTCCAGTTGATTAGCTTAAAGAAAAATGGTGTAATAGAGTAATAGAGCAGTGCGTGGTGTCTCAGTCCTGAAAAGCAAGTAGGCTGAACCTTCTTGATAGTCAAGGCAGAAATGGAAACATATCTTTTATTTGATACATGTGGCCCAACTGTTGTGCACTGTCCAGTTAAATGATTGTTTGTGGCCAGCTGGCACTATGAAGAAGATGGGCATTAGAGTCCTTGCAGTGAGGGTGAATAGCTATTGCATATTACCTAATCACTTCAAAGCGCAAATGCAACACACTACATTAAGGTGTGCTCTTATTACAAACCACTACAAGATGTGTCAAATTAAATCTGCATCTACTGAAAAGTGTGATCATATTTACTGCCAGGTCTTTGCTCCTCAAATGCTGGTGCTGTTCATTGATGATGTTAGATCAGGAACACCTCTTCTGGAATTTCCTTTTCTCCATTTTCCTTCCTCATCAGAGACTCTATGAGACTGTAGGTACTGTGCGTAATGAATTTCTTCTATCCAGTGGTATAAAATATAGTTTTATCATGACCACTGCAAACAACCTTCACCACACATTCCCTCCTTCTTGTCTTCTGATCTGACTCCATTTACTTTGCTGTCACTAAATGAGGTTCAGGGCAGGAAGCATGTTCTCTGTTATCATGTCATTGTTTCATTAATTCCTCATTTGCCATGTTCTGTAGAAACTTTTGCTTCTGCGTACTTCACCGCAAACTCAAGAATGTTGAACAAAAGCTATCTTTCTTTGTCCAGCATCTTTTAAGTTGATTTTCGTATTGTTTCTTTCAGCATGGTAGATGTACTTGGAGAAAAATGAAAGATCATTATTTTTATTTTTATTTTTTTTTAAGTTTGCTTCTAAATTCTGTCTAACTGTCCAAAAATCATTTTAGGCATTGCTGTAAATCTCATTGGGTGCCAACCTAGTTCTTTTAAGCTGTCTAAACACCTTTCAAAATCTGACAGCACATGAATTGTCTGTCCTGTCTACTAAAGGAGACACAAGGTTATATCTATTGCCAACTTCACCTGATTACTTTGTAGCCCTCATTTGATTTTCAGGAATCATAAACCTATAAATCAAGCAGACAAATTAGTGCAAATCTGTAATTATCCTGCTTCTGCTATCCTATTTGTCCACAAAGACATCCACAAAATAATAGCCCAGTATTTATATTTAATTCCTGTCTTCACAGCTGTAATGGATGGTGCTTGGTTGCCCCAAATCAATAATATCTCTTTAGAAGTCTCATATCACCAGATCACTACATAGAATAACAATCAGAATAATTTCATTTAAATGGATACAATTAGCACTGGAGATGGAGCCATTAAATAAAGTTCATTGATTGTTTATCAGGCACTGAGGTGAGATAATTTAAACACCCTCACTGTTAAGAGTGATAGATAAATTGCCAGCATATTAGTATGCAGCTACTACATTTATTCTTAATTATCAATTGAACTTGTTTTTAAATTACAGAAGCAAAAGTAAAGAAAAAGACTCATCAGAATTTCTTACATCAAAACCAACCCAAGGACGTTACAGATGCTTGACTGACAGAATAGAAAACCAATGCAATAGGAATTGTTCTTTTACAAGTTATGGACTGTGCATAGAAACACATTTTGTTCAATATGTAAAAAAACTTGCTTACAGTATGACTACAGTAAATGTCCCTATTTGCAGTAATGTGTCACATGCATGTTTCATATATTATATATATATAAAAAAATAATATATATATTATATTATATATTATGCATATTATATATAATTATATATAATATATATTTATATATAATATAATATATATTTATATATTAATTTTTTTTTCTCTTGTCAAGGGCTTATCTTTGACAAGAGCTTTGGTATTTCAGAGAAAGAAAAATTTAGATTTCAGTGATTTTTAACCTAAATGTAATGAAAATGGATGGAATTCTTTTGTCTATTCTAAAGCAATGCCAAAACTACCTCTATGCGTACTAAATTCTGGAAATAGGAAAATAGAAATGATCTCAATATAAAACATATTTACTGAATCTTTTCAAAACCTTACATGGTTTAGTCTTTTATATCTTTATTCATTACCATAACTCTACTTCCTTGAGGAGCTTGTGAGACCAGACTCCTGGCAGCCACATTTTTTGTCCCAGAGTTGAGTCATGCTTAAGGACGTTTTCTCACAGGGCAATGCAGTTCTCTTTTTTATTCTCAGAAGGCAAAGAACATCAGGAAGGCTCTGAATCTCATTCAGTTCCAGTTCAATTATTAGGAAAATTCCCGCTAACTCAGACAGCAGAGGAATAAGTCCCAGGAGCAACCACAGAAGCTTCTCTGTGGCTTGTGGAGGAGGCCCCGGGTCAGGTGGTGGGACCGGGGAAGAGAGCTTCAGTCTCTTACCAGCATTCCTCTGTGACTGGCACTTCTTACAGGAACGCCAAGGATTTTGAAGTCATTGAGTAAATTATTTATGGGAAATCATTTGCTGTGTCTAGTCATTCCCTAAAACACTCAAATGTATGCCTCTAATGGGCTTATAAAGCTGTGATGAGGACAGCCATTGGAAAAAGTCAACAGAGTATAAATAAAAACACAAATGATTTAGACTGGGTGAAAACTAGGCTGTGAGGTTCTTTTAAGGAACTCTTATACAAAAAAATACTCTTTTTCTTTGCACTTAGTATTGGGAATAGAAGTCACCAGCAGCTAAAGAAATCCTACCTACTTTCTTTCCATTTCCTTTACCCCCCCACTTCCTGTTTCCCATAAAAGAAGAATAAAGGTGAGGAAAAAAAAGAGAGAAAAAGAGAAATATATTGTTTTCCTTTAATGTTTTTACAAATAACTGGAGATTTCAGATATTTTATTTTATTTTATTTTATTTTATTTTATTTTATTTTATTTTATTTTATTTTATTTTATTTTATTTTATTTTATTTTATTTTATTTTATTATTATTTTATTTTTTTCAGGTTTACATTCCTTTGATGAGTTAAATTCTTTTGGGAAGAAGCAGCAGAAATAAGCTGAGAGGATTATTTACATCCAAGCAAGGGCAAGATCCTTCCTATGTGCCACTTCCTGCGGTTCTGTTTTCTAATTAAAGAAAAAGCTAACACGAGTGAAGCCACATGCTCACGGTGCATAATTTTTGGAAAGACAGCAGCAATTTAAAAGTAAATTTCACACTAGCTCTGAGACTCATGTCAGATGCTGCCTGCTCGCTCTAGTTCATGAAGGCCATTTATATTCTAAATGTAAAAATAACTTGGTGCTGGCACATTCCATTAATAAATTAGGACTAGAATTTTATGTTTTCAAAGGATATGGTGAGGTATAAATAGACTTGCTAAAAACAGCTGAAACAGTTGAGTGTTTCTCTTTCACCTGTTTTTACTTCAGGCTCTCATTGCCCTATCTGCTTCCCCCTTCCCAACTGAGGGTCTAACCCTGAAATCACTTCTGCATGCTGATAGCACTTTTGAAGCCTCTTTTTTGTCACCTAGCACTTTTTGTCACCTGAGAGGAGAAGATGTTTGATGAACAAGGCCACCAATAGACTTGGCCTCCATCTCATTCAGTGATGGAAAGGTGCTTGGCAAGGTTTCAAGAGGAATGATAATAAATTGCCTTGTGCAGCCATGGTGTCTAAATGTTCAACTGGAACAGCTTTGCATGCTGGCGGCTCAGAGGGCACACTTGCAGCATTTTTAATCGATGCAGTTCCTTGCTTTTTTGGACATATGCCTACACCACAGAGAACATTTCAGAGCTCTGCTTTCTATTTTTCAGTGGAAAATAGTAGATATCTTGTCTAACTTGATAGATGCCAGGGCAGATTTTCTGGACTTAGAGGATGGGTTTTGTTTTCATTCACTTTGGTCACGAGAGCTGGAGATCTCAGGTTGGGAAAAAAAGGTGAATTCTCAAAAACCCAAACAAAAGGATTCTACCAAAATCGACTGTCCATGCCCCAGAATGAAAAGCATTTATTTTTCAACTCTGTAATTGAGAATTTTGAAAAATTTTAATTGGATTTTTGACCTTTTCAAAAGAATTAAGTTAGTAATGCCAAATTTGTTTTCCTGATGGAATTCAGGAAGAGAGATTTTCAGGCCAGAAATCCCAGGATGAAGCCTAATACTCTGAATTCCTAAATTCTGAAAACTCTGAACAGATTTTTTTTTCCACTAGAGTTAGATCCTCTCCGTACCCCCAAGCAATTTTGTTTAAATAGTTCAGACTTGTGGTAATGCATACTACATTTTTTTTTTGGACATGAGCATGACTTCTCTGGAGTTTGCAGCTCTACCTGGTTTGGGAAATGCAGGAAGGTTGTGTACTCTAGAGTGAATGAAACAAATAGTTCTATGACACCTTTTTCTCAGTATTGTTTATCAGGCTGATGACTTCCTGTTCTAAGAAGTTCCTGAATTTTCCTTTAGAGACCAAGTTATTTTGAAAAGTATCCACTTACATCTCAAAAGAGGTGAACGTCAGTCCAAATATACATCAGTAAAAAATAACCAGCTGCTCAAAATTAATCAAATGTTGAATAAAATGGCATGTCATTCAGTGATCATTGCTTCACTCAAAATTCTTCCTGTCATTTTCAAGAAAACATGGCAAATTGGATACCCAGATTCTAGTTCTTTTCCTGATCTTTACTTTCTCTTTCTGTAATGTGAAGGAACATGACTACTTTCATGGAACAGTATGGGACACTTTAGAGAAAGATGGTGAAGAGGGATTTCCATTTAGGACCTCTTTTGGTTTCTATTTTCTGGGCAGTGTCAAGATCCCAGGAGGATTTATAACAATGTAGCTTGTAGCAAAAAGAATATTTTATCTGCACACATTTGTGAGTGGAACTACTTGTAGTGACTCCTTATAAAAGAAAAAAAAGATATTTTGTGTTGGTTGACATAAATGTAAGCCAAAATACTCTCTTCAGAAGAAATCTAAATCTTTGTTCTACGCATGCTTGAAAGACCAAGAAACCCATAGACTTACCAATATTCATTTAATAGAATCGATGAACATTATGAGTACAATGAACATATGTACATATAAGAAACTCCCTATGGATGAAAACTATGAAATTCTGTGTGTCCGTGAGTGAAGTGGTCAGCACTGTTTGCATGTGACCTGATGAACGTTCCCTTGAGTTTCTTCCAGACATTATCTGTAGTAAGTATTTAATGAATGTTGGCTAGGTTAATGTTTTGACACTTTGAAAGCTTGTATCCTGGTAGAATCATCTATACTGTATTTGTGACCATAGTTTCATATACAAAGCCACTTCCTTTTTCAGAAAGGGTTACAACTGAGGTATCCAGGTTGTTTCAAGAAATATTTAGGAATTTGGTACTATATGGTCTTTACACAGTCCATTTATGTTATGGCCATGCATTTTCCTGACAGTGAATTCATAGATGTCTCTACAAAGTGAGTAAATACTTTGAAAGTGTTTCACATGAGACATTTGAATGCATCTGTTTTTGTACTCATGGCATATATGGAGCTCTCTGAGTGTCCAGCTGCAAGTGTCTGTTTGGCAGGTGCAGCAATACCCAACTGTACTTGGGTCTCAGTTTTTACTCCCTGTTATGTTTTAATTGCAGGATTCTGATGATTTGTTTGCACACTTCTAATGTTGCAGTTGTATGTTTTGCTACCTCTGGATGCTTATACCCCACTGGATGTCTTGCTAAGCCATACGCAGGAAATTTCAATCAGTCACTGCATCTGTGTCTCTGCTTAAATTTAGCTTGGACTTCTTACGTCCTCACATGCAGATTGTATCCCAGATACTCAGTGTCTGGTTTTTGTTACAACAGTTTGTGCTATAAACAGCTTCCTTTACTCCGTCAGATGTCAAGAACAGAGTCGAAGGGCAAGCGAGGAAGGTAAAAACTGCCTCTTGGGTCTTGCATACAATCTGTTTGTCCTATATAACAATAGAAAACTGACCAAATTGTATCTGTATGGTTTTGTAAAGCAAAGTTTTATATTTATGTGCACCATTAAAGGGATGAGTTCAGCAGTAAAGGACTCTGCATATGGATATGTTAAAGTGATTATTTAAACAGTAAACATAAACAGTGGAAATGTCTAATGTTTTCTTTGTACATAAAATATAAGATGAATGAGAGAACGTCATCTTCAAGGGAAGAAAAAAACATCAGTTTACATTCATATTTTGACACTTTTTACACGTCAGGTAAAATGCACTTTTAAATAAGAACATTCCTTTAGTGTGCCCCTGAAATCCATCCTTTTGACAGAAGAGCAGAGCTGTCTGCATTTTGATTGTTTCTCATACAGCCTTCAACCTGCTGCTTCTAGCTACAGAAAAAGAAGAATGAAGGATTTGTACTAAAAAGCATATAACAAAATATTTAGGACCTCTGTAGACTTGCAGATGTTGGAGGGGATAAGGGAAGAGGAGAGGAAGATAAAACAAGAACAAAATTAATAAATATTTTTATTCTCTAGTAGCCAGAGGAAATGATTCTTATTTTCTTTATCTCAGGAGCTGATCCATAAGCCCTTAAGCATCTAAATCAAGGAAAATAGCTGACTCCAATCAGGCTATTTCTGGACCTACACAGACAGATTGTACCATATGCAAAACAGAAATCAGCAAAACAGGGACAGGTGAGTTTGTCATCCATTCCTTCTAGTTCATTTCTCGAGGAAAACAGACACAACAGAATGAAAGACTCAGAGGGAATTTTTCAGTTTTTGAAAAAAAATATATATATATATATATGTAAATATATACATATATATAAAATTAATTCAAACTTTATGGGGAAGTGCATATTTATACTTCACAGCTTCTCAGTCATACAGAAGCTCATGAGTATAAACATTGTGCATGTCTTTCAGAATTAAATGTATATCATGTTAAATCCCACCCTTCCAAGTACTGCCTCATTCTTGTTCCCAGGCCCTTTTTAAAGAAGAAAAAATAGTTTTGAAGCAGCATAAGAAGAAGCTGGAGAACAAACAGACTGCTCTTTTTTATCCTCCATAGCATTCAGCAGACGTCATGAACTGATGTGAGGTCTTTTATAGCCAAACCCTGAGTCTGCACAAATTGACTGAGACCCGGTACCATGCTTAATGCAGCCTAAAGCAGGGATAACACTAGTTATGTTGTAAGTAACTATAAAATAACTAACAAACATCATAAGCTTGTCAGCCTATCCCAGACAGACATGTGCAAAGCATGTCAGAGGCACCTATGGATGGTGGGTTCCTGCTTAGGGATGCCTACTGCTTTTGCTAACAAACATCTGCAATGTGTGCCACAATCTCCTGGTGACAGAAAACTCATCTTTAGAACCCAAGCTGAAGATCTTGGGCCAGAAGAATCTAATCAAATTAATAAATCCAGCAACAACAATGTACTGCTACTATTAATATAAATACGACAGTGTATTGGTAATAGTGGTGGTAATGGCAATACTACTAATAAAGATAACAATAAGGAAAAAAAAAAAAAAAAAGGAGGACCATAGCGGTTTGTTTTACTTTAAGAAGGAAGTTCTGATCAGTTTCGACCTTGTCAAGATTCAACAAAATTCCTGAATTATACCCTGAAGCCATTACAAATAACCCTGTGTGGGCTAGGCAGAGATGTAGCTCTCACCTTCCTGTCCTTTTAGCATATTAATGATTTTTTAATGAAGTGCATTATTCAGTGTATTCAGTGTTCCTTCCTTCCTCTCCTCCACTCTTTGCAGTTACAAGTTGAACCACTTCATCCAGGGAACCTGTTTCCACTTTTTTTTTTTTTTTTTTTTTTTTTTTGTTTTTTTTGTTTTTGTTTTTGTTTTGTGTTCCCCAGACTTTGAGGCTGCTATTTATCTTGTACCCTGTATACAAGAAATGTAGTACACATCAGATATCAACATGCTCTTTAAGGCATAGTTCCCTTTTTAGCCACCACTATGGCATCCTGAGTGGTTCTCTATCTGATGGAAAAAATTGACAGAGCACTGCTTGCTACAAAGAGGATGCTAAATGGTGGGGAAGAGCAAATGTAACAATTTAATACCTATTCATTGAAAATATATTTTAATTCTCCCAGAGCAGCTGTTCTGCCAGTTCGTGGTGACCAGAATCTCCAGAAATAAAATGTAAACAATGAGATGAAAATGTTATTAAGTGGGATACAGTCCAAAATATGCATAGCAATTTATTCTTTGTTACTTCTGCTTAAAAAAGGAGAGCAGATAAAGATATATTAGGAAGTAAGTTACAGCCAAATCTTACTGTGTCCTTGCTGGAGAAAAATGCTCTGTTGAAGTCAGTGGCTTCCTTTACCAGACTTAGGACTCTAGAATAAGTATCTGTGCAGCTTTGTCAGCTCTCATGCTTTGGTTGACTCTGATGTATGGATTTTCATGTCTTCAGTGCTGGTTTACTCTGTGCCACTGCTACAAAGTTGTAACACCAGTCAACTCTCTCTCAGAGCCTTTGTCAGTTCAGTGACAACCTGGGAACTTTCTCCGTAATATCCCTGATTTCTGAGCAGGGTTATTCAGGTAACAGGGAACACAGCAGAAGAAATGAATATTTCACCTGAAGAAATGGGAAAAACAATGTGGATTTCTCTAGCATAAAGTTGCATTACCTTTTGCAAACAAATAAGTCTTCAATTAATTTGCACTTATAAGCAAAAGAGCATATGTCCATTTATTTTCACTTGTTAGTAAGGTACTTTGAATACAAAGATTGTTCAATATTGCAGTATTTTTATGTTAAAACCTTTTATGTTAAAAACTGTATATTGCCCCAACATTATACAGCATGAAAAGAAATAGTATTTTGAATAAGAAATAAAATTTTGAACGAGAGCATATACTGTAACAGAGCCGGAAAAAAGTGGCAAACTTTTTACATTTAGGTCTACCAGGCTTCTGAAGAATTTTGAAAGACCACAGAGATAACTCATCTCATTCAACCATTTCAGTGGTTCTTGTTACACGTTCCTGGTATTCTTTATGACTGAATAGAAACTTAAAGAAAAAAGCTTTGAATGGGACTAGAAACCTTAGAAAGCTCTAATTCATATCCCCATACCAGCTTAACCTCTCTGCCTCTGTTTTCTTAGTCTTTCTGTTATTCCTATTCTCTGCAAACTCCTCCCCATCCACAGGGCAGCCCACTGCATTGTATTCACATGCAGAGCAGAAGCCCATACATCATTCATATCCAAAGGATAAGATTTCTTAAGGATGCTCCTCGTCATTTCAAATGCCTCTGCTTGTTAAGAAAACGTCAGCCTTACCATAATCTACAGTTGAAGAGCTGTAGCTGACAGGCATATTCTGCTGCAAGGAAGGAAAGCTAACCTGTATTTTGGTTCTCAGTGGAATAGGAAACTTGTAACATGTGTTGAAATTTGCCCAGGGCACAAATGAATCTTTGGAAATGAGGCAAGAGACCCAAGCAGGTTCCCTTGCACACATCAAATTATGCCTAAAGCAAAGTAGCCTGTTTCTGTTTAAGGTGAGAGGTTGTTTGCACAGGGAGCAAGTGTAAGAGTTTGAAATCCCACAGACAAACTCTTTCTAGTCATATGACAAAACAGGTGCAATTCCTAGTGATTTAAGCATTATGGTTGGACCAGATGCCAGGGATGGACAAGATGAACAGACACAAGAGGTGGAGTGGCTGTGAAAGGGTAATACATGACTGCTCATGCACAGGCACACATGCTGCAGCAGTGTGCACTCCCCATTTTCAGGAAACAATATTTATTGTTAGTTCTAAAAGAGACAATACTTAAGGGGTTCAGATTATCACATGGTTTAAAATGAGACCATTTCTACTGGCCTCTTTTGGGCTTGGTGCTAAGCTCTGCACTTCTCCTCCCAGTGTGACTACAGCAGTGTCGGGCTGATAGTTATCCACTATAAACCATGGGACTACATATCCTTCTGCTTATTAAGTGTTAAAGTTCATCAAAGACAGTTTGAACATGTTAATCTGTAATGAAATAACACCTATTAGGGATTGGCACAAATCCATATGAATCATTTCCACTTTGTTACTTGTTGCTATGACCCCAAATTTTCCATTTTATAGATTTCAGGTGGAAAAGAATGATTTTTTTCCCTTTTCTTTTCTAGTAAGGATGTAACCCTGAGGATTTCCCAGTGGTGTGTACAACACTCTAAAATAAGCCAGGTTTGTAAAATAAAGTCTGCTAAAAAAGGTGATTAAAAATGTGGCTTTAAGTTGAGAAACAAATGAGAAAACATTCCTAAGAATTTATTCCATAAATTAAAGGGTAAAAATAAAGTATGTGATGCAGTACCATCATCACCCCTCACATTTTGACTTTGTCATAGTTGTTGGTCTTTTTTTTTTAATGCTTTATATGCTGAAATGTTGTGTATATTCATATACTGATATAAAGGGTAGACTCAATTTTACTTTTTAAAAAGCTGCTTCTAAGTTGAGGATGAAAAGTACAAAGGATAAACACCCTAGAGTTTCAAAAATAGAAGATGACTATCGATATCTCTACACAATAAAATTTAAATGCTTGGAGCCATTAATTTGAAATGAGTTTGGGTTCTCCGAGTTCTCAAACTCAAACTCAAAGTTTGAGTTCTGAGGTGGGTAAAATGGATTTTGGTTGCTATCCTAACTTCACTATGTACAACCTTTGTGACCTTCAGTATTTCATACCACTTCTCTGCACCACAGAGATTTGTGAGGACTGGATTTTGCTTCCATACTTTATACAAAAAAAAAGTGAAATTAATTTTCTTACACAGACACACACCCACACAAATATGTATCAAATATAAATGTGATATCAATATCAAATATAAATGCAAATATATATAGATATATATATTTGATGGACATGTACTGCAGTGTAGGCAGGTATGGAAGACTGCAGATAAACAGATAGACCATGTTTACTTTTAAATCATTTCACTTTGATTTCTTCAACAGGCTTTTGTGTTGTCTTATACCTGACAATTGTATAGGAAATGTTTTCTTCACTGGTTACTCTTTACATTTATGGTAACCTAGAGAGCACCTAATATAGACACATTTCCTATACTTTAAGAATACCATTGATTACAAGTTGTTCTGTATGTGTGTTCTGTATGTGTATGAAATAATTTATCTTTGATACTTGTCTAGAAGAGTGTGAACTTTTGGGATTTCATATTAAGAGGATACTAACAATCAATATTTGATAGTTCCCTCCTGAATATGCTTTAAATGTAATTGAACAACTGTAATTGTTCAGTTGTAATTGAATTGAAATTTTAAAAGGCTAATTTGTAGTGTTTAAGAATGATGTGAAAATGCTAATTAAATCATAAGAAACATCCCAAGATCAAGTTGAGACTCTCTCCCCATTTCCACTAAAGTGATGTCTGATGACGCCTGGTGTTTCCAATAAATTCATCACGCATTGCCTCCTTACTGCTCCATTACCATTGTTCATACCACTGATACCTTCCTAAATAATTCATTTGCACTCTCACTCATTGCAACATATAGCTATCTTGGAAAGAACTCTCTATGTTTTGTCCCGTAGCCTTTCCTCAGGAGTACAGTTGCACAGTGCCAGCCAGCTCTAGGATTTAGAGGCTCAGCTATAGCAAAAGTCATTTGTGATTGACCAAAGCCGAGTTTCTTTTCTTCCCCTGCTCTCCATTCCCCTTTCCTCCATCCCAACAACCTTTACCACTGTCTTTAATATAAATACTGAATATATATACTTCTCTTCCCTATCCCATCAATTTGAGAATGTAGGCTGCCACCTTCCTCCTTTTTCCCTTGTCTTCTCTAAAGGAAATTTGGCTGGCATTGTAGGTTTTTTTTTTTTTTTTTTTTTTCCCCCTGGGACTTGGCTAGCACCCTCCATGCCTACAAGAAGCTTCAGGGGAGATGGGCAGATCTCTTGAAACTGAAATTGAGGGGAATCCAACATCACCTCCTGACCCACTGACAGAGACAACACTGGCTTCATTTGTCAGCTGTTCTGTTCCTGGTACTGCTGATCAAATCAGCCAACAGCCTATGTACTTAACAAGAAAATAATTCCATTTTGAAAATTGATATTTTAAGGCATAAAAATGAAATCAATTTCTTTTCTTGTTAGGATTGACCCAGTTTGAGCACTATTTAAAGATGTAAAAAATGCCAGTTTTTTAGTAGACTTATTTCCTGAGAAATATCTCAAAGAAATAGACCAGGAATACAGTCTTTACTTAAATTAAAGCAAAAACCAGGGATATTAACATACCTATATAGCTAGGGTACAATTGAGCTTTAATCAGTTAATTCCCATCTACCATACCACTTTAATCAGTCTCCTGTATTTCCCAAATAAAAGCTTGGCAGTCTGCGGGAAGAGCTCTAAATGAAGCTTTAAAAAGGCACATACAATCTTCTGAAAGTAAGACTTAGGTGATAAGTGATGACAACATTTACTCATTTCCTTGCATAAGGAGAGATGAATTTAATGATCCCTTTGCTATAAGTACTGGATAGTACTGATGTAGGTACAACCTCCACATTTAATCAACCTTGGATATATAAACACTTATGCAGTTCTATGGGCTAGCCAAAACCAAAATTGTTATTGTTACTCTTAAGCAATATTTGACATAATAAGACAACATTTTAAAAATCTGTCTAACAAAATGATGTTCATAAGTAAAAAAACAACAAAAAACACATTATTTAATGATTTATTAAAATTTAAGATGATTGTTAAATTGATCTTTTGCAAGAAATTCTACCAAGTACACTTCTCCCTGGAAGCTAGCCATTTAAATTAATCAGAAATAATTGGCTGTACTCTATGAAAGGTGTTTTGTGAGAAGCTCTTTTTTTTTTTTTTTCTTCTTCTTCTTCTTCTTTTGTTTTTAAAGAAAGCTGGAAGAGAAATTTTAAATGTTGGAGCCATTTATTTCAGACCCAAAATAATGACATATTCTTAAAGAAAAAAATAGGTTTGTTACTTTACATTCTCAGATATTCACAGAAAGAAAGTGAAAATTTAATTAAAACTTCAAATAAATCTAAGTACACTTAATACCTGAACTAAATAGGTTTATTATGCTACTATTGTAATACTTTTTTCCAGTTATCCTCTATATGAAGTAGATGAACATTTATGAAACAGCCTGTGTATCTGATGTGAATGTGCTTAGCAATTTGTAAAATCCCGTTATTTTCTTATGTATTGAAACAGAGGTTCACATACTTAATGTGAAACATCCCTACCTGAAATATTATTACCTGTTCATGTAAATGTCATATTTGTTCTTGTGAAATAATGTATTGTGATTTCAAAAGTCAGATTTTTTATGATATATATTATTTAAAATCCCAGGTGTTGTAACACACTGTTTCAAGGCTATATATGTAAATCATTTTTAGGTCAGCCTGATGGTCACAGAATCTGTATGAAAATAAAGCTTGCTACAGCAGATGTATTAATTTGGAATAATATGAGAGAATTTACGTATAAGTCAGTACTTTCTCATATTGCTGGCCTAATTTCTGTATTTTTGCTGAAAAAGTAATTCAAACAACGTTCCTAGTATTTATTATTTTGCAATTTTAGTGATAAATATATAATAGATATATCTATGTATAAATATGTAAATTCATGCAACAGCATTTTCTTGCTCTTTAACCAGTTCTGTATATTGCATTACTTTATTGAACTTCAGTCCACTCCAGAGCATATACTCAGATTTCCAAAATGTGACCATGCTGTGGCTACTATGGGAACCATAATTATATATTTCCTGGTTGAGGGTATATTCATAACACTAATATTGTATTAGGCTACAATTCTGCATTTAGTTTCCTTTGAAAATTAATAGTATAGATATATTCACTTGAATTTGCAGTCTCTTTTGAACCTGATAAATTCAGTGCCAGCTTCTTTACATTCTTCCCCCCTGTGCAGTAGCTGTAAAAAAGGAATGATAAATTGTTCTCATTCTCACTCAGTAGTGTTTTCCATTCACTTTGCACAGGTGTAAATGAGTGCATGGGGACAAAGACAGTGACAAAGCAGGGCTTGAGCTTAAAGTAGAAACACAATTTTTCTGGTAGTTACAATGCACTTAGGCTAGATTGCCATATGTCTCCAAACAGGATTTTGGCAGTTGTGCTTATAAGTCATATATTCTCCTGTCTCACAGAAATTAGGGAATTAGACTTTGTTGCTTCATTTGGTCTATTAAATGACCCTTGGAGCATATATGTTGTCTAGATGAAATTTCGAGGTCACATCTGAAGGCTTCTCCTAAGTGCATTAAAAGAAACCCTGCTGTGGGTGTTTTTTTTTTTTTTTTTTTTTCTTTTTTTTTTCCCCTGGGCAATCAGCTGGGGTTTCCAGCAGGCTGTGCAGTGTGCATTTAAGAGCTTTTGGTAGTGATGATCACAGGTCCTTTGTGTGTTTGTGTGTGCAGTCGCATGTGTTACAGATATAAATGTGTAACCAATGTGTAACTGAATAAAGTTGCCTAATGCTTGTAGAGAATTTATCAACTTTTTTTGAATAAAGAGTAAAGCAGGCAACAGAAATGCCTTTAATCCATGGAACAGCTCATCATAACTTGTATGATTCTAAAGCATTTGTATAGGTTCCCTTCAAGTGTTTAAAAATGAAGTCACTGGGGCCAAAGCCAAATAATGAGAAATGTAAGGAAGAAGGAGAAGTGTTCTGGCAAAACTACAACCCCCTGAAAATAAAATTTTGAATTAAAGCTGTAGCCACAAATGGCACAGTAACATAGAAATACTTGCAGGAAGGCTCAGCTGTCCTCTCCTGAGCTCAGTTCTGTTACGTTTTGGGCATCAAATGTAATGACCCTTCCTTCCTCTCCCTTTCTTCCTCCCATACCTTCTGAGGGTGGCTTCTCAAAAAGGGATTGCTTTTCTTCTCCAGGAGATTTGAGGCTTTCTCCATCAGTAAAGCACTTTGGGACATGGCTGGTGAGGGACAAAGGAGCCAGAGGTGGGACAGCATGCTCTATATCACAAAAAAGGTCTTTTGCACAGATGGTAAGTAGAGGTTGAACATAGTCTTCCCTGAACTCATATCCACCTCTATTTGCTGAGCCATGTTATTCTAAAATAATTACAATGTTGATTGTGTTGGTTGTCTGTACTGGTGCTGCTCCAGTTTGTCTTTCCTGGCATTGAGCCAGGATTATCCCTTGGCTTCATTGGCCACACAGGCTTCATTTTGTAATTAAAACTGAGAGTCCCAAAGGCCTAACAAAACTGCTGCTAGATCCTGAAGATCATTGACATGCCACGCTGTGCTGGTGGGTCCCTGGAGTCCTGCTCTGTGGGCAGTCCAGATGCCAGGCGTGTGCTGGCAGCAGGCTTGGAAGAGGCACAGGGAGGCTATCCTGAAAACCTGGGGCAGCCACTTGTCTAGGAATCTGCATGACCCTTCTGTGCTCACCACCAGCTCCTTGATCCCAGTCCAGCTCATCAGCTACACACCATGCATGGCAAAGGCACTGCGAGAAATAGCTGATGTAAGAAATCAAACAGCGAGGACAGCAACCTGGGATGGCTGAGCAAGGGATGGTTAGGATGGTTGTTCAAACTGAGGCCCAAGAAAGAAATGCACAGGCAGTGGAAGCAAGGACACATGGCCTGGGAAGAGTACAGGAATGCTGTCCAGATGTGCAGGGATGGCATCAGGAAAGCCAAGGCATGGATGGAACTGAGATTGGCAAAGGATGCAAAGAATAACAAGAAGGGATTCTATAGGTACAGTGCTCAGAAAAGAAAGGCCAAGGAAAATGTTTCCCCTCTGATAAAGAAGGAAGGAGAATTGGTAATAACAGACACGAGGTATTCAACAACTTCTTTGCCTCAGTCTTCACTGCCAGTCAGGCTTCCCATGGCTCTCTTTTCCCTGGGCCTGCAGATGAAGGCTGGGGGAGCAAAGTCCCAACCACTGTAAGTGAAGAGCAAGTTCAAGACCATCTGATGAAACTAAACAACTACAAGTCTATGGGCCTGATGCCATACATCCCAGGGGCCTGAGGGAACTGGCTGATGGAGTTGCCAAGCTTCTCCCCATCATATCTGAAAAGTTCTGGAAGTCAGGCCATGTGGTAACTTGAAAAAGGGAAATGTTACTCCCATTTTTAGAAAGGGTAGAAAGGAAGACCTGGGGAACTACAGACAGGTGAGCCTCACCTCTGTGCCTGGGAAGACCATGGAAAAGATCCTCCTGGAAGCAATGTCGAGGCAGATGCAAGACAAAGAGGTGATCCAAGACAGCCAGCATGGCTTCACCAAGCCATGATCGGTCATGCCTGACCAATCTGGTGGCCTTCTGTGACTGCATCTGTTAACAAGGGAAGACTGACTGATATCATCTACTTGGACCTCTGTAAGGCCTTTGATGTCAGGATATCATGTGGGACCGTGTCAAAGGTCATGAGAGAGTTGAAGTTAGAGAATTGTGTTCAGTGGCTCTATGTCCAGGTGGAGGCTGGTGATGAGGGGTGTCCCTCAGGGGTCTGTCCTATCAAACAAGTGCTGTTTGATATCTTTACCAATGACATAGACAGTGGAGTTGAGTGCATCTTTAGCTAGATTGCAGATGACTCCAGGCTGAGTAGTGCAGTTGATAAAACAGAAGTAAGGAATGTCATCGAAAAGCTCATGGACAAGCTTGAGAATGGGTCCATGAGAACCTCATGAGGTTCAACAAGTAAAAGTGCACCTCAGTTGGGGCAATCCCAGGCAGAAGCACAGACTGAAAGAAGAACTCACTGAGAGCAGCCCTACAGAGAAGGACTTGGGAGTCCTGGTGGATGAAAACCTTGACATGGTTTTCAACCATGCAACCATTTTCAACCAGCAGTGCATACTTGCAGCCCAGAAGGCCAACTGCTTCCTGGGCTCCATCAGTAGAGGCATGGTTAGCAGGTGGTGGGAGCCAATTGTCCCCCTCTGTTCTGCCTTTGTGAGGCCTCACTTGGAGTGCTGCATCCAGGTCTGGGGCCCCCAGTGCAAGAAGGATGTAGGGCTGTTAGAGCAAGTCCAGAGGAGGGCCAAGAAGATGATCAGAGGGCTGGAGCACTTCTCCTATGAAGAAAGGGTGAGAGAGTTGGGGATGAGCCAGCTGGAGAAGATAAGGCTCTGGAAAGACCTCACTGTGGCCTTTCAGATCTTAAATGTGGCTTATAAAAAAGGTGGAGAACAACTTTTTGCATGTGTAGATAGCAATAAGACAAGTGGTTTAAACTAGAAGAGGGGAGATATAGATGCGGTTTTAGGAGGAAATTCTTTGTTCAGAAAGTGGTGAGGCACTGGCACAGATTGCCCATAGAAGTTGTGGATGCCCCATCCCTGGAGGTGTTCAAGGCCAGGCTGGATGGGGCCCTGGGGAGCCTGATCTACTGGGTGGCATCCCTCCCCATGGAAGGGGTGTTGGAACTTGGTGATCTTTAATCTCCATTCCAACCCAAGCCATTCTATAATTCTATCATCCCTTACAAAATCCTGTTTTACAGCTCTGCTGTTGGAGAGGAAGAGGGACTAGGCTCTAAAATGTTTTCACTTATAGGTATCCCTGTATGGTTCATTGCTGAGCTTGTAATGGCTTTGCTGGAGCTTTGAATAGCTCCACTTGATTTCTGCTGCACTGAAATTTTTACCTAATTGGGATGACTGGTAGATCTGTAGCTGTCCCAATTAAGTGGTCATAAAGTGTCATGCAGATAATAAGAGAGATAATATTGTTCTGAATAAAAATATCAGTGTAGAAATGCCTCAGTGCATGTAATCACTTATGAGCCTTATTTCTTCTTTTAATCTTTGTTTGGATACACTCTGTATTAAAAGACTACAGAACAGAATTTCATCACCTAGCAAAAGCATCAGTTTTCACCGTCAAGCTGCATCCTCAGTATTTGTAATTCAATAATGCCTTGATCAAGCCACTGTCCTAGTCACTCACTATTACAGTGCAATATCTTCTCCTTGTTAGATGTTGCAATAGAATCACTATCTAAATGAAGAATAACATAATTATGTGGAGCATTGGGTAGTATCAGAGAGTTTCTTTTCTGGAGAGGAAGCCACTTTGCCAGAGCTGTATATTTTATTTGGCAGTAATCACAATGGAAACCAAAAGGTTATAACTTTATTCCAGGCTATTAAGTAATTAAAGCACCTATTAAAAGGAGTCTTTTAATGTTAAAGAAGTGCGGACGTTTGTAACAAGCTGTTCAATGTCTTTTTTTTTCTTTGAACCTGAACGGAAGAGGAGTTTATGCACCCAAATAAAACCACACAAACAAGCAAAACAACAACAAAACCTCCCAAATTTTTATTGAGGAGATAGATAAAGCAATTATCTTCAAACACCACTAAAGAGATCAGAGTTTCTACCCTAACATCTTGGAGGTACACATAAGACTCTAATAATCAAAAAAGAGTAAAAGAAAGGGCAGTGCTTTAATTAAAGCACAAATGCACCATTTATTCCCTGAGAGACCTTGACCCACTACTATGCCTTCCTATTATAAACTTCATACCTTGGTCCTCTTGAGGGCTCCTGGAGTGTTCAACAGCCTTACTTCTGCTGGTGGTCTCTTAAGAACAGGGCTGCCACTGTGACTTGAATGTGAATCAAAGCAGAGATCTTTCCCAAGAAAGGATTTATATTTTCATTAAAACATGAAGCTTTTAATTAGGGTGAATCCCTATTAAATCCACCTGTCAGAAGACGTATTTTTTATATTGGTTGCATATGCAATGCCTACCTACCTTTAATTATACTTACTAAAAAGACGGAGTTGTTTTGCCATATGATAGCACCAGTAGTTAGCTGGTAATGTTCTAACACACTATTTAAAAGATAAATGTTAATGTTGGCAATGGAATATGCTGATCTGCTAGATCTGTAATGTAAAATCCAGAAAGCATTATTGAGAAAACAGGTATGTCACAGGCAATATGCCTTTTATTTATCTATCTATCTATCTATCTATCTATCTATCTATCTATCTATCTATCTATCTATTTATTTATTTTATCATGTCCTGCTTCATCTTTGCAGTGGCGAAGCCCTGTCTAGGAGTGATATGCTAACAGAGTTTGACAACTGAATTAAAAACAAGAGATACTATAGTACTCTACATGGAAAGAGGGTGGAAAGGTGTGCCCCAAATTTTACTCTTCTATGACTTATTTCATCATCCAACTATGACTTTTTTCATCATCCAACTATTATGTTTAACATTATATAATATATGTGGTATATATATTTAACAACCACACATATCAGACTGAGGGACGACCTGCTGGAGATGAGCTCTGAGGAGAAGGACCTGGGGGTCCTGGTGGACGACAGGTTGACCATGAGCCAGCACTGTGCCCTCATGGCCAAGAAAGGCCAATGGGATCCTGGCCTGCATTACAAGGAGCATGGCCAGCAGGTCAAGGGAGGTGATCCTCCCCGTTGACTCTGGTCAGACCTTACCTGGGGTACTGAGTCCAGTTCTGGGCTCCCCGGTACAAAAAAGACAGGGATCTCCTGGAAAGAGTCCAGCGGAGGGGCACAAAGATGATACGGGTCCTGATGCATCTTCCCTATGAAGAAAGACTGAGAGACCTGGGTCTGTTCAGCCTGGAGAAAAGAAGACTGAGAGGGAATCTCCTCAATGTGTATAAATACCTGAGGTGTGGGAGACAGAGGGATTTGGCCAACCTCTTTTCAGTGGTTTGTGGGGACTGGACGAGGGGTAATGACCACAAGATGGAGCACAGGAAGTTCCACACCAACATGAGAAAGAACTTCACAGTGAGGGTGATGGAGCACTGGAACAGGCTGCCCAGGGAGGTTGTGGAGTCTCCATCTCTGGAGATATTCCAGGACTGTCTGGATGCCTACCTGGGCAGCCTGCTCTAAGGTACATGCTTTGGCAGGGGGGTTGATCTTTCGAGGTCCCTTCCAACTCCTACATTTCTGTGATTCTGTGATTCTGTGATATATCATCACATAAGATAACCCCTCTGAAATAAGGGCCCTGCACATCAGGCTTAGTGTCATGCTTCCTGCTGTCCTCTCTTTGCCCTCAGAAACATTGTGTTCTTAGCCAACATAATGACCCAGTTTCAAAAAGAATAGTAAGTGGTATTCTTGTGCCCAACTTCAGTTTCCAGCAGTGGGTAATCTAGTAATTGTGTTGCTCTCCTGGGAAATGGGAACTGTGGGTTGCAAATTCCTCAGATTTAGGGATGCAGTGAATCCAGATTTCTGATTTCCTGGACAAATGAGCTGACAACTACACAATAGTATTAAAAATAAGGCATCCTCAGTCCTGACATTCATGTTATCACTGATAGGTTGCTAGAAAGACAATATACTCTACCAAACAAAGGTGTAAACATGTAAAATATTAACAAATTTGAAACTTAAGTTGAGAATTTAAGATAGAAAAATTCTTAGTAAAATAGGATTTATTTGTTTATTGGCATATTTAATGGTAAGCACAGTCAGATCCTAGAATAACTAAACAAGAGTCATAGTGGTTTTCCTATTACTGGAAACTTTAAAACTGATATCAGATATTTTTCTAAAACACATGTTCCAGGTCAATCATAGCTATCGAGAATTGAAGCAATAATTAATTCAGAGAAGTCCCATGACCTGTCAGAATAGATGATCACAGTGGTCACTTCTGGCTTTAAAATCTATGGAGTTCCTTGCTTCTGTGCTGTGAATGTCAATGAGACAGCCAATTAGTGGTGTTTTTTTTTTTTTTTGATGTGGACACGTGTTCATAGGGAGCTAGGCTGAGACCACCAAATTAATTTTTAAGTCATTAAAAGGGTTCATTCCCTGAATAATGATTGTCATGAAACACAATCAGAATGTAAAAAAGAAAAAGAGAAAGCATCTTATTCTTGGAACAAAAAAGTAAGAATAAGGTAATAGCATAAATATAATGCATCTTTTTTACCGTCTCATTCCTTCTCATCACTGAATGACATATATACAGCGTGTGATATTTCATTTCATTGTTTTTATTCCTTAGAATAGAAGGAACATTACTAAGAGAGTGCTTGATAGGGAAGGTTTTTATAACAAAGCTGAGAACTAAATATCTAAGTAGTGGCTGATCCCTGCTCTCTTGGGAGAGACGATGTCTATTCAAAAGGCAGAGACAAATATGAATAGTTAATCATCTTTAGTCTTGATTTTTCATGCATTTCAGATGCATGGTATGTTCTTGCTTTCACTAAAATCAGTGGACCTGTAATTACTTTATAAATTAATGGCAGGTCTGTCATTTGAATAAAAAAGACATGAAATACAGCTATATATTTGGATTAAGAAGGTGAAAAGTGGAAATGACTTCCAAATAACAGGAGATTTTACATATTAATTAGCACACATGTTTAGAAACATGAGATCAGTGACTGTATTATACGTCTCTGGTGGGATGAGCACAACTCATTAGCAAGCAGGTTGTGTGCAACACAAGGTTATGAGTTTTCTCTATATGTTTGCTTTATTTTTAGTTATATCAAACAGTGTCAGCATGCTTAGTACCAAAAGGGGTTCACAATAGCATTTCAACTGCTGTGGGGTGGAGTTTCTTGTAAAGCCACCCAACATGCTATGGTGAAAGGTTCTATCCTGTGCAAAAATTAAATAAAATTAATACTATTCTTTTAGCTGCAAGGTAGGGACTTTATTGCAAAATCTAATTTTACTATCCTTCCTTTGATTACTGATTTTACTCTGTCTGTCTGTCTGTTCAATATCCTGTAAACTGCACAGTAGAAAGGCAATTTTAAATGAGAACACTTTTTTTTTTTCTTTTTTTTTTTTTTTTTTGGATTTGGTGGCAGTCTATATCTCACACAGTATCTTGCAGCATTAATTTTTCTGTTTATTTGTAAATGGGTGCTGTCCCTAGGGCTCAATCGCTGAAATGCAATCTCTCTTCTTTAACGAGGTCTAATATTATTGAGTGACAAGAGAAATAAAGAGCACTTGTGATTGTCTTGCAGTTGGCAAACTGCAGCCTGCAATATGCTTGAAGCCTGTTGCCATTCAGAGTACTAAAATTGAATTTGCAATTACTGCCTAAGAAAAGCATTCCTGCTATTTTTTAAAATTATGCCCCCTCAGAATAATGGGGCCATTCACTTTTGTTTCATGTTGGACTGGTTTCTGAGGGATCTTCAAGAAATGAGACTACTATTACCCTGTTACCAACCATCTGAATAGGGAGTAAGAAAGGGGAAAAGTCTGTGCTTTCAATGAGATTTCCAAATATACCACCAGCATCTTGTCTTTCCTCTGTGATGGATTCTAAAAATGCAGACTAGGAAAAGGCCAGCTGCCTGGACAGCACTGGGATGTCACTTGGAAGAAGCTTGGTTGCCTCAGTTTGTAGCTGTTGGTGTGAGGCACTGATCCCACTTCAGGAATCTCTACATGAAACCCTATTGCAAGCCTAAGGAGGACTACCCAAATCAAATCTCAAAGTTTGTATCCCAGCCTGTGTGGTCTTGGGAGAGAAAAAATTGGATGTCCTTGTGCAGCATTATTGCAGTGTTTCATTTTCATTTGAATTGAAAAGAGATGTTTTAAATATTAATTTATTTATATATATTTATCATTTATTACTTCCAGGATTCATTTTCTTTACTTGCTCATGTTTGGGAATGGTGTAAGAGAATTTTGCTTTTATTTATTTATTTTTTTTCAGATCACATTCTAGTGTCTTATAAACAACCCATTTCCCATAGACAGCTCTGAAAAGCATTCATAAAGATGATTATATATATATTTTTTTATTCAAGAAGATAACTGTCATCCTTGAAAAAAATAACATTAACCAGATCTTTTGCGCTAGTAGCAGTTAACCCACTGCCCATTTATATAGATATACGAGACTGTTGTTTACTCAGGGGAATCATTAGGTGTGGTAATACCAACTCATAGGAGATTTCTCCTTTTTTTTCTGGACTATGGTGATAGGAAGAAACATTTATTTCACTCAACATATTTGGAGGATGTCAGTAGCTGATGCATTGTTGGGCATTTTCAGGAACAGATTTTGCATACTGCAATTTTTATGGACATTTGTCCATATACTACAATGGCACATGATGTGAAAGCTCTTTTACATTCCCATCTGAAATGGAGAACTGTGCCTTATGGGAGGTTCCCACTAGAGTGAGATGGGACAGCCAGTCTTCTGCCATGCTTATTACGCAATCACAGATGTGGGAAATTTTTGTGATGAACAGTTTATTCACTGAACCATTGATTTTTAAGTGATTAATTCTATTTTGTTTCTATGCATAGATGATTGGGTATGTCCAGCAGTGTCTCTCTGAAACACCAGAATTTTTGCTCTGTATAAAAGTGTTTGGGAGATCACACCAACCATTTATTCAGTTTTCTAATCTACCTGAAAAAAAAAAAAAAAATAAAGCAATGGTACCATTGTGCCCAATCTCATTTGCCAGCATGAAAAATCATGTATCGAATTTTTTGTTTCATAGACTCACAAAATTATTTAGGTTAGATGAGCTCTTTGTAGCTTGTCTCATCCAGCTTCCTTGTTAAAGCAAGGAAAAACATCAAGTCGGATCAGGGCCTTCTTCAGGTGAGTTTTACAAATCCTAAGGACAGGAATTTTGCACCCTTCTTGGGCAATGTGTTCCAGTCTTTGACCACTCTTATTGTGCATTTTTTGTTGTTGTTGTTTGTTTTACTTTGTTTTTACTTGTGTCTACCTGGAATTTTCCTTGTTGCAACTTGTGATTGCTTCTTGCATGTTTACAGTGCACCTCCAAGAAGGGTCTGGCCCTGTTTGCTTCATGCTGTGATGGCCTGTAGGCTGATGAACTGCATGGTCACTTTTAAGTTTTGCTGTTTCTTACTTACTATGTTGATAACCATATTGCTCTTTTTGCCATTTTCTTTTCCTTTGCTGTAATTTTCTTGGTAAGAAATTACAGGAAGAACATGTGTGTATAAGACTTCTTATTTGCCTTCATGATTACCTTTGTGTTCTTTATGGTTTCCATTAATTTATTTTGAAATGTCTGTACATAATTTAAAATACATTCATCAAACATAGATGAACATGGTAGATTTTTTGAAGCATTATGATGGCTTCTTTTGTTTATTCACTTAGCAATTTGCAAAATGTAGTAATTCCCAGAAGGCATCCCAGTTTTCATTAGTTCAAATCAACAAGGTAAGACTGTTGCATTATTTGTTTGTTAAAATATTCAGAGCCAAAACCTACCATTACCTTTACCTAGATGTCTCCAAGGTACTTTATTATTAATCACACTATCAAAACAACAGCAGTATCTTAAAGGCATGGGTTACCAAAGATGTAGCACAATAAAATTTGATGGTCTGCATCAAGCAAAGTTTAGTAATGGAATAAATGATAATGAAAAAAATGAAACAAAACAAAACAAAACACTAAACCACCACTTTCAGTGGAATAACTACATTTCTCAAAAAAAAAAAAAAAAATCCTATATGGTAAAATTATATTGCCTAGCAAATGAGCACTTCATATCGAATGTGGTTTGATATCCTTGACAGGTTTGATAACTTGACAGGTTAAGAAGTTTTCATCAATCTGCTTTATACATGTATGGGCACACAGACTTCCCAGAGTTGAAGGAATGCATGTGCAAAATGGTAAACATCAAGTTCTCAGTACAGAGAGAGATTCAGTTCACAGAATCACAGAATCACAGAATTTCTAGGTTGGAAGAGACCTCAAGATCATCGAGTCCAACCTCTAACCTAACACTAACAGTCCCCACTAAACCATATCCCTAAGCTCTACATCTAAACGTCTTTTAAAGACTTCCAGGGATGGTGACTCCACCACCTCCCTGGGCAGTCTGTTGGACGCCACTAGTGACTGGCCTCCAACTGGACTTGGCTCCATTTACCACGGCTCTTTGGGCCCGGATATCCAGCCAGTTTCTAACCCAACGAAGCGTGCGCCAGTCCAAGCCAAGAGCAGCCAGTTTCTTGAGGAGAATGCTGTGGGAGACGGTGTCAAAAGCCTTGCCGAAGTCAAGGTAGACCACATCCACAGCCTTTCCCTCATCCACCCAGCACGTCACTTTGTCATAGAAGGAGATCAGGTTCGTCAAGCAGGATCTGCCTTCCATAAACCCATGCTGACTGGGCCTGATCGCCTGCTTGCCCTGCAAATGCCGCATGATGACTCTCAAGAGGATCTGCTCCATGAGCTTCCCTGGTACTGAGGTCAAACTGTTGTGCATGGATTCTTTGAAACACATGGTGTCAGCGCAAGGGATTGTGAAAATCCTTTATTTTTCATACTCTTTGCACAGAAGTAGTTTGACTGAAGAGCACTTAGGAGGTGGTTTGTAAATGCTGTCCTGGAGTAGCATGCATGGTCTGTTCCAAAGGATGGAAGATGGGTTACATTGCCTGTGTTAATTCCCCATCTCAATTTCAGCTACTTGCAACTCTTTTTTCTTTAGAGAAATGTTCTGGGGTCTGACTGCCATTTCCATAATAATTTCAATCTCTTGAGATAAAGTGTGATAATCTCATTTCAAATCCCTATTTGGCAATGAACCAGTTCTCCAGATGCTCATTTCCTTTGTCTGAAGAGTGTACAATACTAAATATCTCTATCTGACTTGCATAGATAGTCAATTCTACTAAAAATATGAATATTTTTCTGTTTACTTTGGACAAAAAAACACCTCATAGTATAATATTTAATTGTTCTTTGGTATTGCTTAGTAAATAAGTCTAAAATACAGAAGCAAAGTATCAGTTTAATCCATATGCAGCAAAATTATTGTTACCCAAAAAAAGAAATGGAACTAAGAATGTTTTGTTTTTGTTTTTAATTGTTATTATGAAAAAACATAAGGACCACACCGCATGCATAATGGGTTGTAATGTAAGTGCATATTTCAGTCTCTTCTAATGAAGAGAAATATCGCAACTCCATTAAAAATAAAAATAAAAATTAAGGTATGACCAACATCTGTTTTTCTAACCAATTAAGTTTTCACAGTGGTAAACTGTAGCTGCAATATCTGCGGTTCTGAGATCCTGCTTAAGCAGTTTTGATGCATTCTGGTTTTCTCAAGGATCCAGTTACTTGGGCATTGTAGGGAATTTAGCCATTTTACAAACATAAATACTGACATTGCCACAATTGCTGCTTTGGACTCATTTTTCTCACAGTATTAATGGCAGACTAATTCTTTGTTTTGCAGGGCCTATCTGTAAAAAGTTAATATTTCTCTATTTGCCTGTAGAGACAACAGACTCTTCTTTCTAATCAAGCACACTGTGCTTTACTACCTAGCACAATACAAGCCCTACTCAAACACAAATTGTAGTAATAATTAAGGGGGACAAGCCATTTCCTGCTCATTCCTGGTCTTCACAAATCCATGCATCTGAAAACAATTGAACTACTCCTGGGATTATCTTTCTACCCAGAAGCAGCAAAAGTTGCCCTAAGCAGAGAAGACAATACAGTTTTGATTAGAGGATACCCGTCAGGTTGCAGTAGGCTAATTTAATAGCACCCACCTGAAAGACATTAGTTTTAATCTGGGATGCATCAGGAAGATGCACTAATGACAATTTACCATTTATTACTGTATTTACAGTCCCCAAGTAAATATAAGAATTTAAAGCCAGAAAATAAATGCATCCAGGAAAACCATTTTCCCACGCATACCGATAAACAGCAGAAGTTCTAGGTTTCACAGACAGTTCTGGCTCCCAAGGTATCCACTTATTCTACCAATAGCTTGAAAGAAAATTACAGCAATGCGATTAGTGAATTCATTAGATTCAGATGAGATAAATATTTTGCCTGATCTATTTGCGGTGTTCTACTTTAGCACTGGGTTGCATGGCACTCAGAAGCCTCCAATCACCCTGATAACCTCCCTCAACTTTGCAACATAAGCAGATAAAATGTAATTTGGTTTTATCACTTACATCTGTAACTTCTCAGTGGAGCTGGCAGCAAAAGCAGGAGTACAGCTTGCTGATGTGATTTAGTTCAGCAGTACCTACCCAGGAGATACATGGATTAACCCTCTCTCAGCTGCTGAGGAAGCTCCATTGCTTCCAAGGGGAATTCCTTTGCTGCCCCTAACCCTTCCCAACATATTCCATGAGTTGTCCATGAGTTCTTGTCACCCTTGCCTTCTTGAAAACTCTGTCTAGAAACAGAAGAGTAACTTACAGAATCATACAAGCATAGAATATCCCGAGTTGGAAGGGACACATAAAGATCATTGAGTCCAACTCCTAACACCACAAAGGTCTACCCCAAATTTTAGACCATGTGACTAAGTGCACAAACCAAAGGCTTCTTAAACTCCAACGGGCTTGGTGCAGTGACTACTCCCCTGGGGAGCTTGTTCCAGTGTGAGACTGCCCTCTCAGAGAAGAACCTCTTCCTGATGTCTAGCCTAAACCTCCCTGCCTCAGCTTGACACCATTCCCATGGGTCCTATCACTGGTGACTAAGGAGAATAGATCAGCACCTTCTCCTCCACTCCCTCTCATGAGGGAGCTGTAGACTGCGATGAGGTCTCTCCTCAGCCTCCTCTTTTCCAGGCTGAACAGGCCAAGTGACCTCAGCCACTCCTCATATGTCTTTCCCTCTAGTCCCTTCACCATCTTTGTAGCACTCCTCCTGGGCACTCTTCAACAGTTTTACATCCTTTTTGTACTGTGGTGCCCAGAACTCGAGGGGTGAGGCCACACCAGCTCAGAGTAGAAGGGGAGGGGTGTTTTTTTTTTTTTTTTTTTTTTTTTTTTTTAATTAATGAAAAGAGATGGAAGATGGAATGATTAATTAGAAAATATCCTGGTGCTCACAGTCTATTTGGATTTTACAATTTGCTTGAGCAGGAAGGTTGGACCAGATGATCTCCAGAGGTCCATTCCAAACTTAACCACTCCTTAATTCTGTAACTTCATTTTTTTGAGTTTCATGTCATATTACCTGGAAAGATTAAAGATTCTTGCAAAGGTGGTCTCCATCATGTGCAGTAGATAGGAGAAAAACATAATTGTCTGTGGATGAACAGAGTGGGTCCTTTCTATCTTTAAATGGAATTTTCATCTTCCCTATCAGCTGTCAAAGATACAGATAAACCAGCTAGGATGCCATTCAGATCTTGCATTATTTTGTCCTCTGGGACCTCTTCTATAGGAGGAACAATTGATTTCTGTTATAACATGGCCAGGCAAAACTGTAAAACAGTGAGCTTACAATTCCCTCCCATGGCTACTCCACAACAGCTCTTCAGAAATGTATAACCAGACCAAACTCTTTTTGCTAGTGGTGATAGTGGGATAACTAAAAGTCAGGGAGGGATATTTCTACTATAAGGAGGGGAAGAGTAGTAAAGTAAAGCCGGTTAAAACATAACTGAAGTGGTTATTGAAGCTGATTTCTACTTTTTACCAGTCATCCTGAAAAGGATTTTCAAAAGCTTCTAATTTCCACATTTGCAAGAGGAACAGATTTTGTTCTTTTTTTCTATAGCACTTTAAAACTGTCACAAACACAGTGCCTTGTTATGATTGCAGGGCTGGATAAAGTGGCAAATTGGAGGCCTCTCACGCTTTCCACATAAAGGGATGAAGAGATCCAACATTGCAGTTCCTCTGAGTGGGCAGGGATCGCTCCATCATGGGCATGATTGCATGCTGAGAAAGACAGCTCTTGTGTATTAATTTGTAGCTGCACTGAATCAAGAGTGTGGTAATCCCTCCATTCATGTGGGTCACTTGGGAGAAAGAGAATGCTTTGCAAAATATTCTTTGAGGGAAGATAACTCTTCTGTATCAGACTGAGTAAGAAACAATTTAATGAAAAATGCAAATATGGCATACTTCAGTGGTATGTCAATGGTCCCACCCTTAACACAGTGGTGAAATGATCCTTAATTATCTCTATGTCAAGTCATACATGAATCCAGTGAACTGTTTAGCTTCTAATGGTCTGCATTTCACTGTTTGGATGAGCAAATGTCTTCATAAGAAAGCTGTAGTTGTCAGGATGACTGGTTACAGAGATGGTCAAAATCCAGATTCAGTTCATTATTTAGTATCCGAGATACTGATTGGTACTTAGCACTCCAGCGAAGAGAAGAGCTCTGTTGTAAGATGAGATAGCAGCTCTTATTGTTAGACAGTTTGGGACTGTGAAATAACTGAGTAGCTTTCAAGAATGCAGAAGAGGTTTCAGAAAGAGATTTTTTTTTTTTTTTTTTTAAATATCTTCTTATAAGGTCTTTTTATAAAGACTTCTCTTGAGGCTGTGGAAGTCAATGGTGATTTCTCTTGGAGTGGGTTTAGGCCCTTTGTATTTGCAAATCTCAGATGCACTTTCAGCACAGAACAGACAGGCAAACAACTCAGTATTTATCCACAGTATGAAGAGAGCACTGAAGTTACAACATCATTGTCAGTACATAATGGGGGCTCTGTAGTACTGCTGCACTTAACCCTTTTTGCTCAAAGGCAATGAACTCAACAGTCTACACTGCTCTAGGAAACGAGATCAATTTGTAAAACTTGCTGTGAAAATACTTATCAGAATTCCAAAAAATATTTACTGCTTTGACTTCAGTAGAGCTTATTTACTGCCTCAACCAGAGAGTGAGAGCACCTATTTCTCTATAGAGTGGTTATTGTTTTAGGGAATTATCATAGCAGTGCTAATATATATACATATATATATATATATATATTCCTGTATCAAGCTTTGGCCTGATTCTGCAACCTTTATTTTCATGGACAATGCATTTTAAAAGAAAAAGAAAAATAATCTTTAATTAAGTTGGACTAGATGAGAAGATAGGTAATTAGGGGAGACATTTTGATGGGACAGACTTCCTGACACTGTCTGTTGGGAGAAGGTTAGAAAGCTCCCCAGTAGTGAAAGAGGTGCCCAGTGATGGTTGTACTGAGAAAGTCTGCAGTAGTCAGCCTATGGAGGGGAAGGATTAGTCGAGGGAATTCTTATACTAATGGTTAAAGTAGAAGTTTTTTTTTTTTTTTTTTTTTTTTATCAGGGGAGAGGTAGCTGTGAATCTGGTCATGATTCAGGAAGGACCTGGTTGTGTTTACAAGCTGTGTGGTGTGGTATATGCTGGACCTACTTTTTAATTGCTTTCTGAAGTGGGGGAAGACTCAGATAGCTTGGACAAGCGTGATCTATAATGGTGAGGAGAGAAAACATCCACAAATGGCTGGGATAGGGAGGGTAAGCCAAGATGAGGCTGCATTGCCACCAAAGATGGCCTTCCTAAAAGGCAAATCTCCAGGTTTTTTATCACCTCCTCTACTTTTTAATGGCAAATGAACATAACATAAATGTTTTGCAAGAATGAGTTGAGATTTCTCTCTTTGTGCCAATGAAGCATGATTTTATCTGAAAAAAATAGTATTTTACAATTTATTTTCTTCTATCATTTATTTCTCAGGTATTGCATATCTTGAACCACTGGACACAAGCAGATTTTTATAATTTAAGTCGATTTATTTTGAATCATATCACAGAATTACAGAATGGTTGAGTTTGGAAGGGACCTTTGGAAAGGTTGAGTTTGGAAAGGTCCAACTTCTCTGCTCAAGCAGTGTCTTCTAGAGCACATTACTCAGAATTGTGTCCAGACAGCTTTTTAATATCTCCGGAGATGGAGACTTCATAACCTTGCTGGGCAATCTGTTCTAGTGCTCAGTCACTCCCACAGTAAAGAAGTTTATCCTCACATTCAGAGGATAAACATTCATGTTCCTGCATTTCAGTTTGTGCCTGTTGCCTCTTGTCCTATTGCTGGGTGGCACTGAGAAGAGTCTGACCCCATCCTCTTGACTTCTCATCCTTCTCTTCACCAAAATGAGAAAAGGAGATGAGGGAGAAGGCCCTCATGCTTTTCCTCACCAGGCTGCAGAGGCTCAGCTCCCTCAGTCTTTCCTCATATGAGAGATGCACCAGGTTCTTCATCATTTTAGTTATCCTCTCCTAGAGTCACTCCAGGAAATCCATGTACCTCTTGTACTGGGGAGCCCAGAAATAGGACACAATACTCCAGGTGTGGCCTCACTGGGGCTGAGTAGAGGGGGAGGATCACCTCTCTTAACCTGCTGGCAATGTCTTCATAATGAAGCCCAGAATACCATTGGCCCTGTTGGCCACAAGAGCACGTTGCTGGCTCATGGTCAACTTCTCCACCAGGACCCCCAGGTCCTTCTCTGCAGAGCTACTTTCCAGCAGGTCAGCTCAGTCTGTACTAGTGCTCAGGGTAATTCCTTCCCAGGTTCAGGACACTGCACTTGCCATTGTTGAATTTCAAGGGGTTCCTCTCTGCCCATCTCTCCAGCCTATCCAAGTTCCTCTGAATGGCAGCACAGCACTCTAGGGTATCAGTCTTTCCTCCCAGTTTTGTGTCATGAGCAAACTTCCTGAGGAGGCACTGTTCCTTCATCCAGGTCACTGATGAGTAAGATAAATAATACTGTAGCCAGTATTGACCCCTGGGGGACACTGCTAGCTGCAGTTCTCCAGCTAGACGCTGTGCCACTGATCACAACCCTCTGAGCTCTGACATTGAGACAGTTCTCAATCCATCTCACTGTCCACTTATCCTGCATACATATCCTGAACTTGCATATGAGGGTATTATGGGAGACGGTGACAAAAGTCTTGCTGAATTCCATGTAGATGACATCCACTGCTCTTCCATCATTTATCCAGCCAGTTGTCCCATCACAGAAGGCAATCATGATTAATCATGATTTCCCCTTGGTGAATCCATGGTGACTACTCCTGATCACCTTCTTGTTTTCCACATGTTTAGAGATGGACTTCAGGATGAGCTGTTCCATCATCTTTCCAGAGACTGAGGTGAGGATGACTACACTGTAGTTTCTTGGGTCCTCCTTTTTGCCATTTTTGAAGACTGGGATGATATTTACTTTCTTCTGGTCCTCAGGCACCTCTTCTGATTGCCATGACCTTTCAAAAATGATTGCAAGTGGCCTAACAGTGATGTCCACTAGCTCCCTCAGCACTCCCGTGTGCATTCTGATGTGTCCCATCTTTGGATGTCAAGTTTTCCTAAATCATCTCTAAACCCATCCTCCTCAATCAAGGGAAAATCTTATTGTCTTCCAGAAGTCTGGCTTTGGCAGTGAAGACTGAAACAAAAAAGGCTTTCAGTATCTCTGCCTTTACTGTGTCCTCTGTCTTCAGGGTCCCTGCCCCATTCAGTAGCAGGCACACATTTTACTTATCTTTCTTTTATTATTGATGTATTTGAAAAAGTTCTTCTTGTTGTTCTCAACATCATTAGCAAGATTTAATTCCAAATTGGCCTTAGCCATCCTCATTGCATTTATGCATACTCTGACAATGTCTCTACATTCAATCCAAGTGGCCTGTCCCCGCTTCCACCTCCCGCATATCTCTTGCTTATGTCTGAGTTTTGTTTCCACATATTTTCTTAAGTATGCCTTTCAAAAAAATCCTGTTCATTTTTGAATATTGTATGACCTATTGGATGAAAAATGGGTGCCTCAGGGAAAATGTCACAAAATATTTTTCTTAATCCCAGGCCAGTTCTGTATGTCTATCATTTCTGATCTTTTCCTGCCATTGTTTCATCACAGAGGAACCTCTGAATGAAAACACTTTGCTTTTTAAGAGTTCATCAGCTTCTGTGTCTAATTCCCTGTTGTTTACAGAATCAAATGTAGTTCTAGTAAAAAGATTGTCATCACAGATAAATGTGACTTCATCTGGGTAATCAGCAGCAGAAGAGACAGATGAACTTCTGAGAAGCAAAGATGTTGCTTTTTATATCAACGTGCCAAAACGGGAGAAAGATGAAATATAGGTCACTTGGCACATCTCCTAAACTGAATGGCTTTCAAAGTTTTCTGTGTGTGTTCAGCTGCTCCAGGACAGGTGCATTCATTTCATGAAAACTTTATTGAATTTGAGTTAGACTTTAACAAATCTGATGACTATCAGCTCTTGAGAGCTCCCTTGAAGTGGATTTTGTTCCCTTAAGTCATGACTTTATTTCCCAAGGATTTCTTAATCAATGTCTCACTTCAAATTTTTTGAGTAATTCCTTTGCAGCTTGTTGTAGGGAACCTTGAATAAATAAATAAGTCTGTAATGCATAAATGTTCTGTTAATTCCAATTTTTGTATCATGTAATTAGATGGAAAGTTAATAAGCAGACAAGATTAAGAATTAGCTGATGACTACATGTATATTGTATTTCCACAGTGAGCAGAAATAGATAGGAATAATGTGTCAGTTCTGCAGTCTCCCATCTGTTGGTCTACCTCTGCTGCATACTTGCCAATGCCTTGTTTTGCCCAATGCTAAAATTATCCCTTTCTCTCCTCTCACCTCTGCCCTGTTTTTTTCCATTGATATAATCAAATTCCATCTCTACAAATATTGTGCTTGCTGATCAACGCAGTCATCTTTTTGTAATATGCAAAGCAGAGTCACCACATCACTGTCATCCCCTCATTCCCTCAGCGTCTTCAGACTCTGGCTTTCACAGCACTGCCTTTTTGTCTTGAGTAGCACCAGCCTTCTGCCTCTCTCACAGACTCAGTGTTGATGGGAACTGCCTCTGAAACAATCTGTCTTCAAACTCTACCAACCCTCCACTGTCTCATACCATCTGCAAATGCCTCTGCCTCTTGTTTAGCTGCTTTTTTTTCCCTCTCCCATGGTGACCATTGAACTATGATGTGCCTCTCACAAATCATGAGAGCATGGAGAGGAAGGGAGTGTACAACTCCCAAGTTCCTGCATACCAAATACGTGGTGGGGAGCATTGCTCTCCTTAGGGCAGGAATGCTCCTTTCTGCTCTTAGGTGTTTTCTTCCACACTGATCTGCAGCTTTGCATGACTTATATGGGTCTCCCAAACATGTTCAGCTTATAAAGCAATTTGTAGTGCAGAATATGGCAATTTTAAAGGAAGGAACTGACAGCCAGGATTATCTGGACTGATTGTGTATGTGTTTACACAAAATATCTCAGGCTACTTAGTATTCTGAAAACGAATACTAAGTTTTCATCTGAGAAAGAAGCTTTCAATTCAAAATTATCATTATTATAGTTTGTATTAACATGAGCCCTTGAAAGCTGTCTTAACAGAGAGATGAAAACGCAGTTGCTTCCTCCTCGATCTGGTTGAGGTATGATGATATCACAAAGTTTCCCTAAATACCTTCAGCAGATTAATGTCAGGATTCTGCATTTAGACATGATAGAAAGTGTCTCTAAAAGCTGCTGGGTATCTTGCATCAATAAAAAATTCTGAAGGGCCCATGTATTGCTGTGACATATCTAGCTGTCACCACTCTCTGTTTCCACATGAATTGCTCAATGTGCCTGTGGACCAGTAGAGGTGTGGGTTATTCTACATGTAGAACTGACACAAATATGGAACTCAAGTCAAACAAGCACAAGAGATTTCCAAATCCAATCTCTTTAAACATAGGAGATGTATAGTAAAACTTTGAATGGAGCTATGGCCCAATGGAGAGGCTAAAATCTGCATGAGGCATCAATGTAATTTTTACTGGCAGGAGAAGAATTTAATCACTAAGTGACATGCCAGCCATATGACAGCACTTAAACAGTTCCTGTCAATCAGATGCTATGTGTCAGTACCATTATTTGTTCTTCCAGGGCATGTATCCATTTACATTATTGTCATCTGAGAGAGAACAGCATTACTGAAAATAAAAGCTCGTGTTGATAACTAAGTGAAAGGGAAACAAAAGATACATATCATCGCAGCATATGGTAGTAGATTGGTATGGTAGAAATTTCTGGTATCATTTATAGAAGAAACTATTTAGGACAAAAAAACCCTGAAAACATGTTTTAAAATTTAGATAAGAAACAGTAAGAAACGGAAGAGACAGATGTGCGCTAGAACTTGAGGCATTCATGCCTAACTATTCTAGCCTATGTAGGCTAATATCCTCATCTGTGGTGATAGCCTTCCAAGCCTTTTGCTTGATTTCAACTGTAGCCCCAATCTAGCAAAGCACTTAAACGTATGCATAATTTTAAATATGTATTGTTAAGGGATTAGAAAGCAATTACAACTTGTCAAACCTCCTCAGACATGGTCAAATCCCTTCTCTTCATCACAGTCTTCTAAAAATAGCCGCATCTAAACAGGATAGAGCTTCAGATCCACTGGAGCCCGGTTTTCTGCCAGGCATGGGCACTTGTCCCTATCCTCCACATATACCATTCTCCTTTCTTTCTTTCTGCCCTGTACCTGCATGTATAGGGCAGATGGAAAATTCAACATAGTTTGAGTAAGCAGGATGCCAGGATCTTAAGAAGAGTACCTGGGGGGTTGTCAGACCTCTGGGCAACACTTGCTAAAAGAGAAATGTTTCCAAAAGCATAGTACCTGATTCCTTTCCTTTGCCTTAAGACAGACAAAAATGACATTTACTTATGATTAAGAACGCTGAACTGTGATTTTGAAGGACAGTATTAGATGACAGTTTGGACATTTTCTCTGCTCTGAGAAGAACAGCAAAGACGGGGTAGCAACTTGTCAGAATTCTTTTCCACCTCCTAATTTTTTGGAGATTGCTTAGATCAATCACACTCAATTCACATATCCAAAGTTTAATATATACCTCTTCTCTCTATCTGAAAGCATGTTTCACAAAAATAAATAAATGAATAAGTAATAATAAAAAAATTCTCTGAAAGCCAGTTGCTGTATACTTCAGCAGTGTGTTGCTATACAATGTACTTATTAAGAAGATGGGATGCTGGGGAACACACAACTGTCTGTGGAACAAGCTGAAGCTGATTGACACTGTTGAGTGTCTTTATTTATCACTGCTTATGATGTTACTCAAAAGCTTGAGAAATGCAAACCTTCACCCAAATAAAATGTAGGTAGCTGAAATTGCTTACCAGTGGGTTACCAAATAGATGCAGAAGACTGTGGCCTCATTTACTAATATCTGGTTTAAAAAATACAGAAAATGAGCTGCACAACCTTTACTGAGCAACCAACTGAATCATAGGAACAAAGCTGTTTGTAGCACATGAAGAAAGGTCATTTGACTCACTCAAGCTCATTAGTCTTATTTAATATTGCCCTTATCCAGCACTGAGTAGATAGTTTCACAGCCTTGCTTCCAATACTTCATCCCCTAGGCCATGCCTTAAAACTCAGTTTATCCTCAGTGAGTTCCTTTGCAATAAAACAACAAAAACAACAAAATGAATGAGAGATCTTTATTTTGAAGACAGACTTTCTTTCTTTCTTTCTGTCTTTCTGTCTTTATGTCTTTCTTTCTCTCTGTCTCTGTCTTTCTCTCTCTCCTTCTCTCCTTCTCTCTCTCCTTCTCTCCTTCTCTCTGTCTCTGTCTCTCTCCTCTCTCTTTCTCTATTTCTTTCTCTCTCTCTCTCTCTCTCTTTTTTTTTTTTCCCCTCCGTTACTTGTGTTCTCTTTGGATATGCACATTTGTTTCTGTTTGAGTGGAAGCAGTAGTCTGGTGCTATTAATTATTATTATTATTACTGTAAGACATCAAGTTTAAAAAGTGTAGTTACAACCATAAATACAGAAAACTGAGCTCATGATGGAAGGATGCTCTACAGAGAACTAATTGCAGACCTCATTTTGGAAATCTGATATGTGTTAAAAATGTTACATATGCTTGAGAGGAACACTTCTAAGCAGCTGACTACTTGGAGAGTCTGAGGCCTTGCCATGCGGAATTGACTCCCATTGTACTGAGAGTGCAGAGAGAAATGGCATTGTAAAACAGGAGCTGCCAGTTGCTTGGTTTTCCTAGCTGCTACTGCTGGAAACTGGATTTTTGCAAAGCATTTTGTGTTGGTCTAGCCAGGGAGAGTAGCAGGCTGGTGTGAGGAAAGAAAAGCACAGTTCTGTTCAGGATGTCTTCAGTGAACCAAATTGCTCCACTCTTAGTTGTAATAAAACGTTCTGTGATGTCAAAGGGCTCAGACATGGACGCGGACATGTGCTGCCGCATGCTACTACCTCATTATCACTTCTCAGCTCAGTTGTTGCTTGCAGTCTGTAGCTTGTGATAAGGAATTCCAGCAGAAACCAACAGACCAACAACTAAATTGCTCAGGAAAGTGAAAAACGTGAAAAAAATAAAACAAGGAACAACAACAACAAACAAAACTACAAAAAAGCACCAAAAAAAAAAAAAAACCACAACACCACAAAACAACCCAGTAACTCTTGCAGTAGTTTCTTTCAGCAAGTCTGCACTAACTTTAGTGAACCTAGTTCTCTGGTGACTACTAAGGACTCGTTACTGACCCCCAACCATTTATTACATCTCACATTCTGTATCCAGCTGAAGGGTATGCTGAACTTTGGAGACTAGAAAGAAGTGTTTTGTAAGGTACATACACTGTGTTTCTCCATATGTTTCGGGAGATCAACAAACTGTACTGCTAGATTTTGCCTTCTATACACTGGCAACCTGAATCCTTACCAGAAGTCTCCTGAAATGAACTGTTGGAGCCAAAATATCAAAATTGCCTAAACTAAAACTTTAAGAGAGGACAGAATGCCTAAGCATTTTCTAATTTTCTGTTTTTCACTGGTTAGCAGCAAAGAGCCAGTTATAGTCAGAAACAGAGAGGAAAGGTGTGATTATGTCATTGGAAGAGAATGCTAGATCAAACCAAAGGTCCATCTAGTCTCTATTTTGTCTTTAATGCATAAAGAATGTTTATAGAAGAGTAAAAAGAGGTCAAAGAGATAAGATTTTTCCTAATGGGCTCCTAGCCTTCATCTACTTTTGGCTCTGGGAATTTCCCAAAGGAAATCCCATCCTCTACATCCTGTGGCTTGTCTATTTAGGTTGGAAGCCCTGAGGCTGAATTTTATAACTGTTCAATTACCGCCATTGTGGTGTCACATGTGGGTACACTAGGCATACATGTGGGATGTGTGTGTGTGTGTATGCAATATGCATTGGAAACAATACTGGTTTCCCTTTTCCTGAGATGAAACCTGAAGAACTTCACAGAGCCAGCAAGGTTGGATTGCTCAAAGTAGATCAAAAAGGTAGAAAAGTTGTTCTGGCTCAGATTGTTTTTTTTTTTTATTTTATTTTTTTTAATTGCAATTTATCTATTTATTTATTTATTTATTTATTTATTTCCCCCTGGAAACCAATGACAAAGACCCATGAGTCTACGTTTGCCCTTAAAAAATATCAATAATATTTAATCACACTTGTCTGTCCACAGTTACCTCTTTGTTCTTTTTCTCCCAGGTCTTTAGGGAACTCATTTAAGGTTTTTTATTTAAAATAAATAAAAGATTTTGGTTAAAAAAATAAATACATAAATATATATATATATTTAAGAAACCTCTTTCCTGTCTTCATATATTACTGATCTTCACAGAGAGAGAAATCTGAGGAGGTCTGTCATGTTATGTAGCAAATATTACTTTGGCTGTTTGCCTGTAAGTCGTTTCATTTGTCTGTATGCTGTTTGATGCTTCTCCTCTAGCCTAATAACTTTCTAATTTCTAGATTTTCATCATGCTGAATACTTCTGTCTAACCATAAACTGACTCCAGCACAGCCCTCCATTGAAGAACTGCTCAGGAGGGTCTTGGCATAGTGATCCTCCTATGCCTCTCCTGATGCTTTTTTAATGAGTTATAGGTACCAGTCAGGGAGGAGACTTGTGCTCCCCTAGTACATCACTCCCCTTGTTCTTCTATTCCTTGTCAGCCTATATGTGCTGCTGTGCTCCGTGCCTAAACCTAACCACACCTTGTTCCTCCACACACTTATCAGACATCAAGAATGTCCCTCTAAGATGACAGTGTCTAACCTCTTTATCACACCCTTGTGGTCAAGAGCCCCCATTCGAGCATAGGCAGGTTATACATAATGGACACTTAACAGGAGTTACCTGGAACCTTGCTGCACATAGAGCAACACATAGAGAAAGGGAAAAAAAAACCTTTGGTAAAGCCTGGCAGCTTTTTATTTATTATTTCATTTTTTTAATCTTATTTTACCTTATTTTTTATTTTATTTTATTTTATTTTATTTTATTTTATTTTATTTTATTTTATTTTATTTTATTTTATTTTATTTTATTTTATTTTATGGTGCACCATAATATCAAAGCACTTTCTAAAAAATACAATGATAAAAGAGAGTATTTCTAGTAGTCCTACCTTTGGGTCAGTAGCTATGTCAGCAGACAAAGGGTTACCTGACAGAAATGCATGAACATTAATACTGAATTTTGAATGTCTTGGTATTTGAAATCCAAATGTCAGAGTTTGGAGAAAACATTTTGCTATTGACGTAGGCATCGACTGGACATCCATAAGCCAAACATCCCCCTTCATAAAATAAACATATTGTTGCAGTCAGCTTAGACAAAGGTGAAGAAAATGGTCCTGATGTGAACAGCTGCTGCTGAGGGTCCCTGTGTATTTTGAAATATAGTTTTCAGGGGTATCTGGTTAACTTTCTTTACAGAAAAGATTGTTTAAGGAACAAAACATATCCTAGAGGTAAGGATAGCAACAGGTAGCAAATAAATCAAGGTAAGGTAATTCATTCAATGTGAATGAAAGTGGAGAGCCCGTGAGGTACAATATAAAAAAACCCTATAAATGTAGTTTTAAAATCAGAACTGCCACAGCCAAGCCTTGTGTTCATTATTGAAAACCACGGGCAATGACTTCTTTTAATTTTGTTCTGTTTGCTTTTCACTTTAGCAGTTTTATTTTCTTTCCACTGATTGCCATGAAGAGCTATGTAAAATGTTGTTGGGTGTCAAACCTCAGATCTCTGTATCCCAGCCTCAGTGTATAGTAAGTACATGCACAAATCCTATTATATTAAGAAGATTTGCACATATATCTCTTTTGCACTGCTTGGAAAAGGTGCTCTTTGGCTCCTCTCTGATAAGTTCTTCTCAGATGCTTGACTGTGCTAGAAGATAAATGAGAGAAAAAAATGCCTTTTTCTTGTTTTTCAACATGAAACCAAAAATCAGTCTAATCTTAAGAGTGAATAAATATTGTCCCTCTTGTGTACTATGAAATAGTATAGTGTTATTTATTCCTTGTGCCATCTTAGTCGTTTGCTTCAAGTGAGATGTCCCTTTCTCTGTGTGAGTATGTATTAAGAGTGCAAAGTTCTCTACACACTTCTGCACACCTCTCATGATGATGTAAATGGCTCAGGAACAGTCTGAGCAACTTACAACACCCAAAGGAAGTCGTCATGACTCTTTCTATATGTGGTGACACTGGATTGAGGAGCTCAAGGGATCAGTGGGGAAGGGAGCAGCTGGTTTGTTCCCTCTGAGATTACAGCTGGAAGCAAGTCAGTGGTAGTATCAAGGACAGGGGAAAAGCAAAGAAAGAAAACTAGAGGGATCCCAAGAAATGAAAAAAACTCATCACAGATTAGCAGTCGTGCATTGGAAACTCAAAGCAAGGCACAAAGACTCAAGTTGGATAGCAGTTGTAAAAACAGATAATCAGTTTGGAGATTTCAGCAGTGAAAACAATGACAGATTAATACTCAAGTTATAATGCATCAATTTTTCAGTTACACTGTCCTTTGAGTTAGGCACATTAACAACATCCTTCCTGCTAAATCCTCAGTCCCTAATGCACAGCCTACTCCTTTACACAGCAAAAGCAGTCTCTGAACCTTCATGCAAGGCAAAAAATGCCATGAAAGTTACTAAGAAAGTGGAAATTACTGCTTTTCTGCTGGTACTCCTAGAAATGAGTAAAATTACTCATTTGTAATCAGTTATTTAATTTTCTAGCTGGACAAAGCATGCACTGCCATGGTCCTGCTCAGATATTAATTTTTTACTCAGGGAGCTGAAAGTTTGGGGCCTCCAGGAGAGTTAGAAAAAGGCCTGGGGCTGTAAGAAGTCCTTTTTTTTTTTTTTTTTTTTTTTTTTTTTTTTTTTTTTTTTTTTCCCTGTTTGAATTGATTTAGACATAGTGTGAAATGCATGAATGCCTTCAGAGATTGATCGAAATTTTGTTCTGAGGAATTAATACGCATACTGTTTTCTTTCCAAGTTAGTAGTTAACAAGAAATAATCTCAGTTTTTACAAACCAGCTGTTTTTAAAGATGTGATTATAAAACTAGATATAATGTTGCACAAGCCATTCTGAAAATGAAATGAAATATTGTAAATGAAAGTGGGTTCAAAGACATGCAGCCTGTGTTTCCTGCTAAAAACAGGGAAACTTTCAGTATGTCATGAAAGATTTAGAGGAGTTGGGAAGATGATTTATATCTCTAGAAAATTGCTTGCAACAGGTTGCTTTCTTTCTTTAAATGTTTGTAAGATACTGTGGATAGTTCACTCGATTAGGGCACTGTTTCTCAGGGTAAGCACTGTTGCTATGGAAATTATATAGCATAGGAATAACTGGCTGCTGCTGCAGAAGGTTTCTGGAAAACTGTTTAAGGACTAAAATGGACTTCTATTTATTTATTTATTTTTCCTTGTGAGGAGGAAAAGACAATAAATTGGCTAGCTCCCTATCATTACAAGGCTGCAACTAGGCTATAAAAAATAATTAAAATAATTACTGGCTGAGATATGGCATGAAATAACTTCTCTGTACAAACCAGAAAAAGAACCAATGGGTTCACAGATATTGTAAATAAGGAGAAAGGAGAAAGTGTTGTTCCATTTTAGGTAGCTTTTTGTGTTTGATATCAATAAAAATTCTTACTGACCCAAAAGTTAGGCCACCATAGGAAAATAGTTGCATAACACAGGTTTGTAGCTCTTACAATAAAAATGCTATCGAAATCCTTCTGCTACAACCATACATGTTTCAAAGAGAAAAAAAGGGCTAATGAAGTTTAAGTGTCATCACTAGAATATGTATTCACTGATGTATTTTATAAACACAAAAAGCTATTTAATAACCTATTTAATATAGGTTAATATAAACCTATATTAAATGCAAAAAAACACTATACCAGTGGAAGATTACAATGTAGATGTGTTAAGTAAATCTGTGTCTGTCTGAACTGAGAAATTTCTGTGGCAGAAACACCTTGCTTTTGTGGTGCTTGTTTTGGATGCTTCTTTGGTGTATTAAGAATTGAAAGCCACATAGCACTTGCTTGCCACAGTCAGACAATAGCAGTGTACATGGGAACAGGTTTCTGAGGGGTTTTATGGTGGACTAATTTTTTTTCCTCAATGGATGTTTACTGCCGACATTAATAGTGGAGCTGGGCCAAAGCTGAGAATTTATGGGACTCCTGTTCATCATGTTCATCTGTTGATAATTAAGTGAGCGTGTCCGACCTCAGCCTTGGGGAAGGGAACGCCTGGCTGGCGACTGCCCCCAGCCCTCTGCTGCTCATGCTGAGTCCAACAAAAGATGTAACAGAGCATTAGTGCCGCAAGCACTTCCTCGTCCCACCCGCAAAATTTTGGCAGTGAACTCATTATAAGCCATCCATTAAAGCTGTCTTGTTCAGCTGATAGATGACCCACCTCGGCAGCCGCAGAGCCTGAAGCCATCAGAGCCTCTGGTCTCCCTGCTCTGATATCAGCTCCCCTGGACGGCTGCCAAGTTCATTTAGTCACGCTGCTTTAACTTATTCTGTTTCTTTCATTTTCTCTTACAGCCCTGCTACCTCAGCTCTTTAGAAAGAGGAAAGGTAAGAGGGAAGGGAAAAGGCACAGACAATCAAAGGTGTGACCCATAAGACATAGCCATGTCCCTTCCAGTTATCGGGGACCATCTCACTTTTGTTCTTATAATCATACTCACACACAGGTAAAGGTCTTTGAATTTGCCTTCTTATCAAAGTGACTCCCAAAGTTATCAGTGGTAGGTAGTGCAAATCTGCAACTACTGTTTTACTTCTCCTTCCTGTCCATTTTGCTTTCTTCCTCCCTGCACATCTTAGAGCCCTTTAGGAAATAGTTATTACTGGCTGAATTAGAAGACCAAACAGGAGAATTTGTTACAAGCTACAAGGTGTAGGAGAACAGGGAAAGCTCATGTTCAAAGGCCAACATGTGCATGCATATTTATTTATTTTGCCCTGCTGCTGCTGAGTTCCCCGTTGAATGAATTTGTTTACTAGCCTGCTTTTTTTTACACACTTGAGATATAGCATTGATGTGCCTGACTAGTTGATATGTCTGACTAGTTGCTTGAAGAGCTTTGAGAAATGTTGGTGAGGAACCACTTTTGAACTCTTCTGTTTTTTAAAGGTATTGAAAACAACTTTGCAAGAAAAGGGTTAAAATGCCATTGGATGAAGAGCCTTTTTATCTTGATGTAATTATTTATCATGGCTAAAGAAATGGAAAAAATACATTAGGAACCGTTTTATTGTGTCCCGTGGTCACCTTAAGCTTCTAGACCTGGACTATAAATACAGTGTTGGATTTGAATTGAAGATTCGGTGCTTGGCAATAAGAATAAGATATATTGGCTGAATAACAAAGCAGCAATCTTGGTTAATGACAAGAAAAGACTATTGAATTATAATGGACTGATCTCCTTGAACACCTCTAGCAGTTAGATTCGCAAACTGAATGAGGTATTAAAACAAAACAAAAATTATTCCTGACAGGATTCCCTTAGAGACTGTCCCAGCATGCTAAAACAGGAAATCTGTGTTTATATTTAGCTTTTTAGATTATAGTACCCTTTAGTACTATATACAAGGTTATGGTATATTAAACAGGCACTATGCCCTCTGGCTGTTCTTGGTGGTTATGCGTGAGTACCAGTTGGCATGTATTACTACTACCTGTGCTTCCCTAGAAGAACCCAATAGACAAAGGATCCCACAAGCAACATTTTTAATGGAAACCTGGGGAGATGAACATACCAGATATGTAGGACACTCTGTTTTTGTCTAGCATGTCTCTTGTTTTGCCCTTACCAGTCACCATGTCATCATTTAAGTTTTTCTGGCTGTGTTGAAAGCTAACAATGTTTTTCTGCCCAACTGGTTTCAATACAATCTTATAAATGAAGATGAATTAGAGATGCAAATCAGTGAAAAAAATGAATATACAGTATCTTTTAATATTGTCCATACCAAGCTTTTGAGGAAGATAGGTTAGAAATGAATAGAAGCGTCACAGAATCACAGAATGGTTGAGGTTGGAAGGGACCTCCAGAGGTCATCTAGTCCAACACCCCTGCCAAACAGGGTCACCTGGAGCATGTTGCACAGGGTGGCATCCAGGTGGGTTTTGAATATCTCCAAAGAAGGAGACTCTGCAACCTCTCTGGCAGCTTGTTTCAGTGCTCTGTCACATGAATTGTAAAGAATATCTTTCTCATATGGTGATGAAACCTCCTGTGATTCAATTTATATCCATGACTCCTTGTCCTGTCATTGGCCGTCATTGAGAAGAGTTTGTCCCCATCCACTTTACATTGTCCCCTCAGGTATTTATAGGGGTTGATAAAATGCCCTCTCAAACTCCTCTTCTCTAGGCTAAACAGGCACTTAGTCTTTCCTCATAAGACAGATGCTCCAATCTCTTAATTATATTTGTGGCTCTGTGCTGGACCCTCTCTAGAAGTTCTGTGTCCCTCTTGTACTGGAGAGCCCAGAACAGTACACAATACTCCAGGTACTCATCAGTGCTGAGTAGAGGTTCATTTCTCTCAACCTGCTGCCCACACTCCTCATGACGCAGGCCAGGATCCTATTTTCTTTTTTTGGCCACAAGGGCACACTGCTGGCCCATGATTAACCTGTTGTCCACCACAACCTCCACGTCCCTCTCCACAGAGCTGGAGGTCCTCCTCAAACTGAGGACTATATTTTTTTTTTTCCTGACACTGAGGAGTCATGGCTATATCCCACATGACTATTTTGTAAAAAGAATGAATGCAGACATATGCAGAAACAAGAACTATAATAATAATCATGCTGTTATTGGAAAAAAGCTAGGTGATGCCACTGTAGGTAGCCTTACTAGTTTTGTTTAAGTGATTTAATAGTTCAGAAATATCTCCAAAGATGCTTGGATTCAGTTGTAGGTCAGATCTTTCTGCTCCCTGCATATCTCAGTATCAATTGTGAGTTACTCTAAAAGACTTGTGCGCTGAACAGTCAATGGTATGGATATTTTTGAGTGGTTTGCAACAGTGTCTGATGGAAGCAGTGAAAATGTACATCAGAAACATGAAGAAAATACTCCACTATGTTCTCATAGCATTAGGTTACTAACCTTTAGGTAGGAACCTTGCATTATGCTTTGTAGTTTAAGGGTGCCTTAAAACAGGTTCAAAAGAACTCTTCAAAAGAGAATGAGGTTCTTGAGGTTCAGTGTTGGTTTGTGTCTCCTCGGTTACTCATTAGATCAATTTGTATAACACCTTATTGGAAGATGTTACTGCTGGGACTACAAACAAATGAGTCATGACCTACAGATTACAAATAATAAACTGTGTGTATCTAGCTAGTTAAATAGCTCATATGGGGTATCCAGAAACAAGTATTTGATTTGCTGTTTAAGTTAAATTTTTCCCTTGTGCAGAGTGGAATTTACTACAGACTCTGTTTAATAATAGTAAATCTTTTTCTCTCAGTGCCACTGTTATATTCCGATTACTTGTTGTAACCATAAAATGGACACCTCAGAAATGAGGAATAAATACCTTTTTACGTTGGCAAATCCTTATTGATAACACAGTATTTAATCATGCATCTTTTACTGCTGAAATGGGTAGAAAATTTCAAATAATCTTTTCTTCTGGATGTTCTTAGCTGACTACCAGTTTACCAACTTTCTGATAAAGGTGAGAATTAAAGTGATATTTGAATGTAGGAGAGGTATTCCTTTTTCTTTGAATTAACCCTAAAAGAGCACTAATAGATCAGGCAGTGTATACGAAAAAGAACCAGCTGAATGGGGTTTTTAATCTGTGGAATACAGAGAAAAGAATAATTTGAGCAGATACTTATAAGTACCTGTAACTCTGTCTAAAATCACAAATCATTCACTTAGGATGAAAAAAACCTCAGTGATGTTAAAGTCGAGGGCCCAATTCACAGTTGATTTAAAACATTCAAGGTAATAGCAAGGATTAAAGTAGCTGATGATGTGATGACCCATGGTGGTTGATGCTTTGCTACTTAGCCTCATGTCATAATGGAAAAAAGGAGATGCACTCACACATGATGATTCTCCCTTCTTCCTTTTCCTGACCTCCCACCCTTCTTCCAGTAACTTGGTTTCCAACCTCAATTGTATTTAATAAAGTAGCTGGACATTTTATGCTGGTGGATAGTAAGAGATATTCTCAGTGCCTGCCCTGATGTTGCAATTAATCATGCAGTTTTGCAGTGCACCATCAAATAGCTGAGCATTCACACACCCTTCTCTCTGTTTCTGAACCACATGAAAAAATGTAATTGGGCTAAACACCTTCTCAGATCCCACAGGATCCACTCACTGTTTGGATTTATTTTCTCCGTTAATTAAGGGGTGTGGTTACACTGCAACCTTATAATGTATATAATAAAAATATATAACAATATATATATATCTTATAATAGATAATATAATTATATAATAAAATATATATATATATTATTATATATTATATAATATATAATAAATACATAAAAAAGCTACAAGGAGTTAAAATAAAAGGTTTGTCTACATTTGTCTTAACAATCAGTATTTTCTGCTGCACATCTGAGTTTGTTGTAGAGAGGGGTAAGGGTATTAAAACACTACCAGGATCACGCAGAAGGCAAATTTCTGTATCTATGTTTTCCTCTCTAATATAGCCTTCTCGTTAAAACTGTGGTCCATCAAACATTGTAATATATGTCTGTGGGGTAGGGGCTGCATTTTAGCCATTCACATCTTTTAGCAAAAATCTAGGCAGAAACACACCCAAATTCATATTTGAAACAAACTTTTAAATAAGGTCTGAAAAAACATGTTTCATTAACACATTCCTTAAATACAACATACATGGTATTTATCATATTGCTTCAGGTGGAATCATAACACAAGAGGCTGTGTTTTTAAATATGATGTGCTTGCTCCTTTGAATAATTGGATTATGTTTCTTGAGTCACTAGAACATAGATCTTGTCAAAGTGGATTACATCCATGATCCATCTAATCCAGCACCCTTTTTCTGAGTGGCCAGTGCCAGATGCTTTGGAGCATGGCACAGCAACCTCATGCTAGACAGATGCAGTGTGGTCTGGCACCATGCAGATCTCCTTTTAACTCTTAATGAGTGATTTTTTTTTGGCTAACATCAATCTTCCTTAATGTCATGGGAACAATGCTATGGCAGTGGAAAAAGAAGTGTTGGTGAGTTTAGAAATATTTTTGTCCTCAAAGGGGAAAGGATAGGAAAATAAAAGAAGGGCACTCAAACATCTGAATGTACCTTTCATTCAGATCCTTTGACATCAAAATATTTTGTCTGTTACCTCCTAGTCTTTGCTGAAACTGCCATGGGTTCTTCAAGCAAGGTGTTTTCAAGCACAGCCCCTGGGGACTGAGCAGAAATGCATGTGATTAAATGTTTATTAAAGCATCTTGATGGAGATTTTTATTCCTTATCAAGGTGCTTGTGGATAAAATGCCAACTGTTAAACTGAGATAAAAATCAAGAGCTGGCAAACAAATGGTAAAAGGGCAAAGAGTGTACCCAAAATAAGTGCTATGGGGAAGAAATATTTTTGAATGGAAAAGATACATTCCCTTTAGAAGCCAGATCTGGAACTTTTAATAAAATGTCAAGATTTTTTTTTTTTTTTATGAAGATTTCATATGACACATTTTATAGAACTGCAGTCTCATAAAAGCTGAAAAAGACAATGGCTGGACAATTTCACTACACCCATGGCAGTAAAACTAAAATGTTTTTCATATAAACTTGTCGATCAAAACTTATTCTGCTTCTCTTTGTAGAGGGCATCCTTGTCCACCTATACTTAATGTTCCTTTTCAACCACTGTACTGGTCTGTGGGCTTTGCAGATCTCCAAAGATGGATTTAATATGATTCTACAGATACTGGTTCCTTTATTGGTTTTATTTGCTGTACTCCATCTTATGGCTTTTCATCCCCTTCCCTCAGGCCACATGTAGTAGGTGGAGAAGGACTACTCAAACACATTTAAACCTGGAATAGTTCACCTTGCTGCTCATGTTAGCTGCTTTAAAAGTACTGGAGTTTTTAGCCAAGCCAGTCAAAAATCCTACCTAGTTTAAAACCAGTTTAGAAGTCAATGAAACTATGCCGATTTACACCACCTGTCCCAAACAGTTAGGCCTTTCATCACCATTCTTGTTTTCGTGTTACAAAGCATCTTTTTTTTTTTTTTTTTTTTTTTTTTTTTTGTGTGTGTATGTGTGTGTGTAAATATCCTAGATTTTTTAGAATACATTTTAAAGTGCCATAAATATTGAACAGATAACAGTCCAAGTGTGCGACACTTGAAAATAAATCTCATTCCTTCCTTGTTATGTAGAAATGGATAGGAGAATGCAAATGAAACTACAGGGGTGTTACTAACTTCCACACGACTTAATGAAAAAAAGGACTGATTCAAGGATAAATTATTTTGGCTCTCATCTATAGAGTTGCTACTCATTAAAAGCAGTTATCCCATATATTTTTTTGCTTACTTCCTTATGTATGTTATGGGAGAAATCAGCAAGTATAGTCAAGGGCAAAGAGAAATGAATAAATTCACATTCAAATAACAGAAATTACCTCCTTCTTGTCCAGTCTGTAATCATCCAGTAATCATACCTGTCTTTAAAATTTCCCTGAATATTAAACAGAAAATCCAAACACAAAGATGTACTGCCAAATGTTCTTGCTTTCTATCAAAATTTAGTGAATTTAGAAGAAGTTGATCACATTGTAGAAAGATGCAGTAATGATGAGTCAGACAAGGAAGTTACTAGTCAGAAAGTGTCCTAAAGAATTACTGCTTGGTTGGTACTTTAAGTGTTATGCCACATGTAGGAAGAAGAACAAAAAGTAAAATGATGGTAATGACAACTGACAGGAAGTCACAGAGTGGGCCTAATCACTCATACCTGGTGCTTATGGAGGAGATAGGTAGCTATGTAAGGAAGTCTTAAATGCTCAGCCCAGAGGCAGATCATGCATATCCACCTGCTGTTGCCTTTTTTCTGTGTATCCTGTGAATATTTAAAATCTTCTTCATTTGGTCTGTATGAAGATTATGGACTTCATTGCAGGAGAAGAAAACAGTGCCAGCAAAATGGTTATAAACAGAAATGGATGAGTCTTAGCAGGAGCTGACATTTTTCAAGCAGTGCTAGTTAAAGCTCCTTTATTCAGCTCTAAAGTCTTAAAGAAAATATACCATGAGTCCTATGGCATTCCACTTAACTAGTTTTTCTAGGATCACCCTCTCCCTATCAATTTGTAAGGATAAATTTAATATACCTTTTAATCTATTGATCTGTTATGATTATATTTTTGGTCAGTTATCTTGAACAAGGTTGCTAAAATCCTGCAGGTGTTCAGTGATTTATTTCACATGCACTATCCATGGGATCAACCCACTTAAACATGAGCATTTTTGCTTGATCTTTAAATGGACATTACAGCAAAAGAAAATGCAATGTGAGATAGAGATGGGAGGCGAGGGATCCTCACAGAATAACTGCAAACCCTTTTAGATTTAGAGGTGTGATGGGTGTCTATTAGCAGCTCCAGCCACAGGCTGTAGAGAAAGCTGTATATCACTTACCCATGAGAATGTCTGTGTCTAAATAGCTCACCTCAAGTTTAATGGCCAGTAAAGGCCGCGTACAGCACAGATTGTTTTTTCATTTTTGTATTTTACAGAATTGGATCTGGACACTGCTAAATATGTTTTGATTTCAAAGGTTCAGGCCCAGCAGAGCAGTAGCATCAGCCTGAAAGCCTAAGTGGCCCTTGTAAATGTAGCTCTCTTGTGAACACAGTTGTCTGCAGTTGCACTGAATGTACGAAACCCCTATTATTTCCCATGGTAAGACACAATAGCAACATTGTGGTCTCAATACTGTGTAATCTAAGAGTAATAACTTAGACCGTTTCAGTTTATTGAACACAAAAAAAATGTGCAACCTAGAGGCTAACATGTACAGTTTAACAGAATAAAAATGCCAAAGGTATGAAACAAGGATGAACCAAATGCTTGAAAAGAGGTCTTCTTCTGTAAACGAGAGTCAATAAATTGGCTAAGGGCTGGTGGATGCTAAAGAATAGGTTGCAGTGGGTAGGATTTTTTGTTTCTGGCATTTTTCACTTACTACATATATTCCCCAGACAAAAATCCCTCATATTTTCTAGAAAAGAAAAAAGCTTCTTCCTTAGAAATATCAGTTAACATTTAGTGTAGTTTACATCTTTACATCTTTTACATCTTTACATTTACATCTTGTAAAAAAGTGCACTTCAGTTGCCTGTGTTTAGAAAAGGAAGATCCTGATCTGCTCTACAACCAAATATTCCTATATTTCAGTACATATGGTCCAATTATTCAAATTTAATTAACTGTTCATTTCCAAAAGGAAATCTCATGCAACCTTTGCATCAGGGAGAATATTCAAACTGTTATCCATTAGTATGCTTTCTTTTAAATCACTAAAGAGTAATGATAATTTCTGCAACAATCAGGTTTGTTTAGGGTGGAAATTAATTGTCCTCATAAGCCTAATCCAGACTCCAAGGGAGTTAACAGACTGATATCCACTGATCTAAACTCTCTAAACTCCTTACTAGACCTTTGGGCATTCTTTAGACAGCCTAGATGCTAGCCAGCTATCACTCCTTTGTGTTTCCAACTGGCTTCACACAAGCAGCTTTCTATTTAGTACTAGATTTTGGCCATTCCAGCCTGTCATGAGAAATGCCTGGATTTCTCTGTTAATAAGGCAAAGAAAATTGGACAGAACTTCAGTATGGCTCAGTGTCTGTATTCATATGTATTTGAAATAAAAATTAAGATAAATGATAATTAAAAAAAAAAAAAAAGATCCTTTTAAAAGTAAAATCATGCCCATGAGAGAGAGAACAGGAAAAAGATCTTTGCAGAGCAGCTGTCCTGAACTAGTTTTCAATGTAATTGATGTAAAGAAAAATATTATATCTACATAAATCTTTAGTTTTCCAGGAACATAATTGCTTCACACATTAGATTTGTCTCTGGGACATGACAGCCTTTCCTTGTTTGAACATTCCACAGTAAATCTTTATTCACAACAGCAACTGATGCATGACACCAGATATTACATTAGACAGCACAAAACGAAAACAGTTTCACACAAAAGCATCAAACACATGTACTAAAAAAGAAAAAAAAAAAAAGACCGTAAGTGGCAGTTTTTAACACAGACATAAAGCTAACAGATTATGACAAAGAAGGGAAAAAAAAGTTATTGCATCCTTTTCCCTGTTTAGCTGATATGTAAAGGGACAGTGTGGTTCAAAGACTGAAATAGAAGTAACAGAACAGAAGTTTTAAGTTTTGTTTGAACAGATTGTGTTCTAGAATATGGGCAAAAATAATATTTCCCTCACCTGTGACATTTTTATTACTGTAAAGTAAACAAAAATAGCTTAGTTTAGCTCACTAGCCATTTTTATTCTTTGTTGCTTACTATATGCTTGTCCGATAATTTTGACAGCAAATGATGGATTATTTATTTTTATTTTTTACATTACATAGTGTGTTTTAGCTTAACTTTCAGAGCCCAAGCCTTCCCTGCATGCACAGCAGTCTGTATTCATAGAATCATAGAATATCTCGAGTTGGAAGGGACCCATAAAGATCATCGAGTCCAACTTCTGGCACCACACAGGTCTACCCAAAAACTCAGACCATATGACTAAATTCAGATGGTTCCTGTTCTGATACTCATTTGACTGAACTAGCTTTGGAGTTGCAGATTCCATGGCATTAAATGTATGGCCACCAAGCTAAATAATCCAGATGCTTAACACTAAATTCTTACTGTCACTGGCTTAAATTGTGTGAGTGAGTCTTACCACACTTCTCTGGTCTTTTATCTTAGTGGGCTGTTCATACTGACATTGTCAATATCACTGTACTCCCTGTACCTTGGGAAGAGACATGCTGGAATTAAAAATGTCCCTAACTGTGGATTGTGGACTCAAGAAATGAGAAGTTAATATGGTGGCTTTTCTTAGAAGTTATCCCCCTTGCATCCTTTTCCAAATAAATAACTGGTTTATTTCAATGCATAGGTAAATATTTACCTACTTATTTATTTAATGGGATACATCATAGGATGGGGCTAAAATTGATCCACATCTGTGCCTGTATACTTGAAGGTCTTCCTCAAGCACTGCATTTGAATGAGCAAACCATAATGTTAGTGTGTACATTTATTTCATGTCACTCTTTGCATTTGTTGGAAACAATGTGAAATAGAATCCTTTGTTGTTGTTATTCTATTGTAGTTATATTTTGAAAAGTCAAATATAATTAATTTTTTTTTTTGCTGTTGTCACTTTAGTTAAAAGCACGTTTAAAAAAAGTACAAAATAAATCTCTTCAGAAAGTTAAGCCATTTTCACTTTGAAAAGTGCTATTTGCCAGGGCTTACTTCTGAAAGTGTCATAATTGTTTTAAGGTTTATTATAAATTATACATTGAGATGCAAAATTCAGTCTCAGCTCTGGATATATACAAAAATCATTTCACCATTAAAGTATCAAGAAGACTTAGACTATTTGTATGACAGAGCTAGTTATCAAGAGTGTTATTATCTCTCTGATTCTTATTTAGAATTACTCTTTTCCTTCTGCATAGATACACACATAATAAAGTGTATTTCATTTTTTTTATTTCTCATGGATAGTAATCATCAAAATATTTCATTGCCTTCAAGGAAAGACAGGGAAGATTAGAGAGAGAGTAATGACATAAAGATGCAATTCTATGCTCTTGATGATAACATAATCTGAACAAGGACTGTACAAATCTGTTAAATCAAACAAATAAGACTAGTTTTTGTCACTGTATCACAATGCCATCAAACACAGATAAACACAAACTCTTTTGACTGTATTTGTATTCTTTCCAGTTTGCTTACAATTAGAATCTGTCCTAAAATTTTTCAGTCAAAACATCACCTGTGCATTTTTCATGTTGTGAGCATCTGGAATTTCTAGGTCTGATGCAAGTGAGAATATGGGGATCCCTCTCTCTTAAATGGCTGAAGAGTCTCCTAAATTCTGTAAATTCATACAATTGCCTCATAATCTTTGTTATGAACTGTTGTCCTACTAGACAGAAGACACAAAGAGGCACAAACATTTCAAGGTGAACTGAATAAGATTAAAAAAAAATAGATATTTGTTCTTTCTTCACACAATTTAGGAAAAAACTCTGCAATACTGAGTGAAAATAACTATATATACTTATAACTACAGCTTATTGTGTCTAAAAGAGCAGCCTCATCCTCCAGTACTAATTTAGCACACTGACTCATTTTCTTAGAACATATGAGCTTCAGAATTAAATACAATTTATTTTTCATTGTTTCCTTTTTTTTTTTTTTTTAAATTCAAAATTTGAGAATTTTAGTGGGGGCTCCACTTCTGTTGGTTTTCTGCTATTTATTATATCTCAACTGACTGTGAGTAGTCAGCATAAACAAGTTGAATCAAATGTTGGAAGATAAGCCAATTTAATTACATCTAAAGTCAGGTTATGCAGTAAGTTAATTATGAATATTTATTACAAAAATATTATCAGCTGCACCTTTGATTGACGCCAGTATTATCACTTTAAATTAGCTACAGCCCGGATGAGAAAAAAGTAGCTATAATTCTCATCAGATCTATAACATGACCCTGGGTCACTTGAATGCTAATTAGGAAATGAAAATAAATAATGGTCTAATATAAGCCAAAACAATGAAGAAAAAACAAAACAAAACAAAAAACCCTAGCAATAGACCTGTCAAGCAGATGACAAAATATTGCTTGATATGGCTGTAGTTTGAGATAAAATCAAATCAACCACAAAACAATAGGAAGTCTGGGATAGAGTTTATCTCCTCAGACTGAAGTATTGATTGTGTTAGCTATACAAAGCAATCCTTTGAGGTTGGGAGGAGAATGATAACGCTCTATAGTATATGAATGAGTGATTGAAACATAAATGAATATAAGCAGCAAATGAATTTCTTAAAAGGGCAGACTAAAAAACATATGGAAATTTACTCAATAAAAGCTTAGCCACCATTTTTTCAGACCACACTAAACAGTGGAACAACCCCATTTTAGATATACAGGTGTTCCTGAATCACAAAAATACAATAAATAATCTATCTATTAATCCTGAATTTCATATTCTTCTGTGTACTCATTGTGTTGAAGAAAGCTTTATCACTTCAAGTGACAGTAGTGGGAAAACAAAGCCAAAGCAGGAAATCTCATGGACTTACCCCGATTTAGCTTATGTAACACATAAGTTTCCAGTTAGAAGAAGTGCTGTAACTTGTTTTTAGTCATGCTTTTGAAAAGCCTAGATTATGAATTTCTGAGTCAGCTTACCCACTGCAATTTCATTTCCCCACTGTCTTTCTACCTTACAAAAAGGGTTTGAAACAACATACACTTCTTCATCTGGAAATGACTCCTAAAAACAATGTTGGTATATTTAAGATAACAGGAAAACAATAAGAATAATATTTTCCAATTATTCCTTATTTGTCTTAGACAAACATTTTGCAGGAATTTATCTGTCAACAGCATTCTTAAGTTTGTTTGTTTGATTGATTGATTGATTGTTTGTTTTGCTGGAGTGCTCATTATTGCTTCAGGAATTATATCTAGATAGCAATTGTGTTGCATTAGCAGTTACAAACCTACTACTGTTACAGACTACTGGAGTGACAGTCTTCACTTATACAGGCTCTGCTCAGCTGGGATTTGGGCTATTAGCACTTTGTTGGAGAAGTTTGACAATTACTGAAGTTGTTTATAGGGTTCGTGAATAATTTTTTTCCTGTAACAAACTGTTCATTTGTCCTTCTAGCTGATCAAAATGATCAAGGATTTTTCTGTTGCTGAGGCATATCAGACCAAGAAAATCTTATGAAAAGGACACAGAAATATAGTGTGTATTGACAGCAGGTGTACTAACTCATTACAAACTATATTTATATAAGTGTTACACACTTACAAACCATATGGTTGGTAAACAAAAAGCTTTTCTGACACCATAAAGACAAGCTATCACTAACCAAGATGAAACATAGCTACTTTAACTAAAAACTGAGTAACATCTGGATTAGCGTACATGGAAACTTACTGCCTGAGGATTTGCCTTGATGAGTCTAATATTGACGTTGTCTTCATATTAGTATTATTTTTGTGCTGCCTAAAACACGCAATTTCAGTCGTGTCATGCAGCGAGTTTGAATAAAGGCAAGCAGCAAACTTTTCAAAAGTCTATCTGCACATTTAACAGACATTTATGCCAGCAGAAATACTTCCATATTTATTTCCATAGTAATCCACTTAATGTGATAGCATTCAAGAAACTAAGAAGCCTGATCTTCTTTAAGGACCAAATCTGGAAATGCTTAGTCAATTACTCAGACTACAAGTCCAAAATATCCATCTTACCAGCTAGGGGTGATATAAGCCTAACCATTCACATCTAAATCAAGAAACTTGTGCAGGTGCCCTTTGGTGACCACTTGCTGTCTGACAGATTTAACTTCTTACTACATTATTTGAGAATCCTTCCTATGATCCAAATCTACAGCTCTTCTCCGTCTCTGTCTCCTGTCGGCTCAGAAAAACAGCCTTACTCTGGTCATCTCTTCGTCTCCCTGCTATAAGTCTGGCATATCAACTATGACATCTTCTCTGACCAGCTAGCATGCTACTCCATCACTTTCACCAGCTAAATTTAACTGAACACCTTGCTCTCTGCCTTCCCAGGGTTTTGATTTGTTTGAGTAGTAATCAGTCACTGTTGCTGCTTCTTTACCTTTGGCTTCATTCCCCTGTTCAAACTGGCTGACTGCCCATGCTGACTGCTCTCCTTCATCCCTGTTTCTAATTTCTGCTTAGGTCCTGGCACTCCCTCCCTGTACCTCCACCCAACACCCCATTCTTCTCTGCCCTCTAGGGCTTTGAAGCCTCTCATCTTTTTCATCTTTTATTTATTTATTTATTTTTTTCCTGCTGCTGAGGAGAATCTGCCTCTGGCTATTTTTATTCACTTTGCCCTCTCATGAATTCCTTTTTTAGGAGAAGTACAAGCAGATTAGAAGAGAGAGCAAATCAATAACTTGTCAGTGCTCTCTCAGGGTTGATCACTTTGCTTTAGTTCCCATGTATCATTGATACAGACTGAAAAAAAGACAATCAAAATGCATCCTGCTTTTTCAGTTGCTGATGCCAGTAACACCACGAGATTTTCTCTTAGGAACTAATGGGCCCTTCACTCACAAACTCCAGCACACAGACCAAGCTCGTTTATGCGGAGACAACATCTCCTAATGCCCTAGGGTTGGCATCAAGAACAGTAACACTTGTGTTTTGAAGAGTCCTAAGGGAGGAATAATGTGACAGAGTGCATGGAATAATTATCTCTAAAAACTTATCTCTAAAGGTGCAGCAGAATGGTTTTCATGCAAAGCATGCACAGTTTCAAATGTCAGATAACTGAGCTACTTTTTCACCTCTTACTTACATCTGCTACCCTTTAATTTAAGCACAGAAATGAAGGAGATGATGCACATATTTGCTAGAGCCATGGTTTGTAGCACTCAGCCCAGGCCTAGTGTCGTGTTGCAGTGATGTAGTACATGCATAGTAACAGCTTGAACCCTCCTTATGTTGATGGAAATGTAAAGAAAAACAAATGGAATAAATGATAAATGTGCATTTTAAAATAATTAGATTTTGGGATGTATCCTGTTTTGCCTCTGGACTAAAGCAAGTACTCTGAGGAGAGAGGTGGTGATAGCCACAAGCAGGATGGAGTAAAGTCCTGTCCTGCTCCTGGGTAATAATTTAGGTGAAGGTGAATATACTGAATCTGCTGTGAATTTTCCATGTGAAGGAGAAAGTGTGGCAAGGGACTGAAAAGTGCAAAAATTACCCTGAAATCCTCTGTCTGACACTGGCCTCTGCTGCAGGCTAGAAATATTCTCCAATATTTCAAAAGGCTTGTTATTCCTCCTGCACCCCAGCACGCTGTTCTTAAGCACACAGAACCAATATAACGCTGAGTGCACTCAGCAGGAGCGAAACCCAAGCAAAACAGATCGACTGTAGCAACCCTTCTCCTCCCTACCCAAGCCCACTCATTTCAGTGTGCAGAGCAGCAACATATCACTTGGGTTATAGGTACCACTTATGGAGCTGGCTTGTTTAAGAAGATGCCAGAGGAGCAAAATGTGAAAACCTATACTCTGCTACCTGGAAAAGGATGAAATTGTGCTGTGCTGGGGAATGTGTGAGTTAAAACTGTACATAATTTAAAAAGGAAAAAAAATTGTCAGTTTCTATAAGGCATTGTGTTCAGCAATGTTCAACTGATTTCAGGTGTGTTATTCTAGAACGGATTTTAGTCCCAAAAGGGCAAGGTTCAGATGGGCTCATTTTAAAATCTTACCTGAAAGTAATCTTGTGAAAATTTCATCAGGCTGTATTTTGATATGAAAGAAATAATGACCTACTTCATGCAAATTGGTATTTAAATCTATGGATATGCTGGTGGGGTAAACTGATGTTAACCTGAGATGATGGTTTAGGAGTAGTTTTTTGGAGCACAGCCTCGCTCTTAAAATCATGCTGCTGAAGGGAAAGGAAGATCTGGGCAGAAGAAGCAAAGTAAAAAGGTTAGCTTTAGGAGTTTGTCTTTCAGTATTTCTGAAAAACAAAGAGTCTTAAATAAATTTTCTACTTTTCTAAACACAAAAGTAAGTGGCCAGGTTGTCACAAAACCAAGGAATTTTAAAAGATTGAATTTGCCCCACTTTGACTTCATTTTTAAACAAGCAAGTAAACAAACAGATGAAAGATGTTTTCACTGAGAATTTGGGTCACTAAGTTACGGGATTGCAAAATCTGTATTTGCAGGAATGAGGCTGTTGCTTGGGCTAGTCCTGATTCAGATTCCATTTCAGATGGCATAAATCAAAAGGCCTGCACAAAGTCTGGAGAAATAGTGCCAGACAGAAAGATAGTCAAGGCTTACAGCTTTCATATTGTGGCTGTGAGCTGGTACCATTTGTTGATATTTAAGGATAGAACTGATAAAAATGGAGCAGTTCTATAGGGGTTAAGCTATCATATTGCAGAAAACAGTTGAATTTTTTTTTTTGTTGTTGTTCTTTCAGATATTTGGTTTGGAACTTTTATTATTCTTTTTAATTAATTAATTAATTAATTATTTTTTAATGTCAGAATTTGCTGTACTGTTATGCAGGTTCATATTCCTGATTCTCTAATAGTGAGACTATACTACAGTATACCACAGAGCACTATTGTGGCAAAGTTCTTGGTTATGTGAGCTCTCTCTCTTGTAAGACAATATCAGAATTAGGAAAGTGTGCTTGTATTTGATTCGTTTAGAAGTTCAAACAAGCACATTACATCAGTCTTGGCATTATTTAACAGGAAGAAGGTCATGTTATAGCAGCAGATTCTTGCAGCAGAACTTTGCAGCATATTGTAATGAGTCACTATCAAAGGGCAGGCTTGGTCTTCCAGCAAAATCTTGTATTCTTGGAGATGTGCAAAGGGCTAATAGACAGTATCAGAAGTGTGTTTGATTTTTGTTTAGTAATTTGATTTCTTTTTAAATGAGCAAATCAAAGTCATCTTGTTACTGTAATTGCTTTTAATACCTCTTATTTTATTTCTTCATGGAATAGGTACCATCCATTGGCTGCTGCAGTTTCCAAGACAAACACACCCCAAATGATCTCCAGCACAATTTATTGGGAGAAATTTTTTTATTTACAGCTTGGACTTCTCTCACCAAATCACTCTCTGTCCACAGAGAAACTTTTCAATGAAGAAAAACATTTGAACTGTCAATTACATGTCTCTACTCTTCCTGCTGAGCTGAAAACATGGTAGCTGGAAAACTTTGATTTTCTAGAAATCTCTCTCATAGAAAAAAATGATATAAAAATCTCTGCTTGTTAGGCAGTACTCTTAAAAGTTAAAAAGTTCTGCTTCCAGTGTGCAATTTCCATTTTAAATGACTATTATTATCCAGCAGTATATGCTTAGCTTAGATTTTGTCCATATCTCCTCCCTTTCTTTTCCATCCTAGTACTGAGAAAATATATTTTAATGACTCTCCTTCAGGGAAATCATTTTTATGCTTAGTTTTGTAAACTTATTTTGGGGTTTATAAACAACAAATGCCCAGATATTCTCTTACATGTTACAGTTATATATCTGGTTTTTAAAGGAATTACCATTATAGAGAGAGACGTAGTACATGAGATAGGGAAGGAAGATGGAAACTCCACCAGCACGTTTAAGAGGAAAAGGTCAGCTCCTGGTAGAAAAAGAGCTGGAAGAACCTCAGTATCCCCCTTTTTTGCTCACATATGCTCAAAAAGTCTTCAGCCACTGCAGAAGTGAGGAATAGAGGAAGAAACAGAATAAGGTCAGGGAGTCAGCCTCACCACGTTTTTGACCTGCCAGTGGAGCTGGGACCCAAATTCATCTAGTGTAAGATGGCTGCATTGGCCAGGAAATCTGTGGGAGAACATTTTAAATTGGACAGGACACCTCAGAGGTCCCAGGTTGTTCCCTTTTGAAACAGCCTCTGTAAATGTGTCAGTGAGTCTTAGTCACTGGTACTTTTCTCTGTCCTGTCCCCTTCCTGGAGCACAGTTAGCTTCTTTCTGTCTGCTGCTGGTTACACTTTTGGATTTTTTTTTGTTATTTTTTATTTTTCTTAATGTTATTATTACATTAATATTTTTAATTGTATTATCTTTTTAAAAATGTTTCAGCTTTTCCTCGGGGGGGTCAGGCTTCTAAAGCCATTGCAGTGTGGAATGGATGTTAAATGAAGCAAGATTCCGAATGCACATTTTGAAGCTGCAGCTTGACTTCCAAGTGTTCGGGGAAGGTAGAATCAGCATACCCTCATTATGTGAAAATAATTCTGTTTGGTTTCCTTCATTTTCTAAACTCACAGTTTCCAAAGAATTGCAAGAATCCTGCTTCTTTTTTTATGCACAGCTCTGTGTTTATCACTTCCACCTGTGTACAAATTATCCTCTTTTACCTTTTTTTTTTCTTCCAATGGCAGAGCTTAGAAACAACACAGCACAGTTAACTCTTTCCTAGTCTATATGTCCTTGCTGAGAACATGTTAATTGGTTTTCTGTTTCCTTTATGTTGCCGCAGTTCATGGCTGTGAACCCAGCTCTGTTTAGTGCCTGGTAAACTAATTAACATAGCTACATTAATGTGTATCTAGAATTTCTCTGCAATTCAAGTTATTAGAGCAGGAATGCACAGATCTTCTGAGTATTGAGACCTTCATATTCTGTCATCTGGTATGTAGATAAGTAGAAGTCTGTGGTATCTTTAACATCTGAACAACCCCTGATTTTAAAGGTTACTGTGATATACAAGAGAACTTAATATAAGTACAAGGTAGCATTTCCTTACCTCCCAGAAAAGAAACTTCTATACTAATACATTTTCTTATTCACAAAAACATAGTCTGATGACTTGGTAAAATGGAGTTTCCTGCAAGATAAACAGAAAAGCAAACTGTTCTGAGCCAAAATTACACACCTATTTAACAGTTTTTAGTGCATTTAATGCATCTTAGTTGAATTGAAAATTAACTACTAAGTTGATACTCAGTTTGATGTTTGCTAATTATTTTTTCCCCACAAATTCTGAATAACACCAATAATAGGTGTAATTTAAATATGAAAGGAAATGGTAACTTAGGAAAGTGAAATTCAAATATATACTGCCTTTTCATTCTCTTTAACTGTGAAAAACTTTTTTTTTTTTTTTCAAAATTATTGTAGCTATAGCATTTTTCCAGGATGTCTCTATACTCGCTATAATGCCTTGTGGTTTTGGTAGGGTCAAAAAATAGATTCTTTGTTGCTCAGTGTTGATTTACACAGGAACCAGCGTGGAGGAGAAAGCAGATAAAATAAAGATGGCAATAAATAGAGCTGATTTTAATAACAAAAAATGGCAGAGCGATGTTGCATTTAGAGTCACAGATTCTCCAGTCTCCTGTGATACCGTTAGTTTAGTGGGCTTTGCACATGATGAATGCATCTGATTGCAGGCTGACAGCACAAACTCCTTGCTGATCCTCTGCTCTTCTCTGATCCTCTGCAGTGGCTGTGACCTTTTTTCACCCATCCCCAAAATCTCCCCCAAGAGTTCTGGCATTTTCTGTTCCTTGCCCGACTGAATAGAGCAATGGGTTTGTATGAAATGTATGACTGACTTATACATATGTCAGCACAAGAGCTGAGGAAAGGAAAGTAACTAGGCTGTGTGACCAAAGGACTAAAATCATGTCTTGAGAGGCAATGAACTGGGGACAATGAATAGAAAAAAATGACTGTTGTGGTTATGGTCATACGACGATCTTACTTTCCTCCTGTCAGTAAGATCAAAACATTGCCCATCTTTATGACAGAAGGATAAAGGAATTTGGCTGACATATCTTCGTGTTTATGCCTGGGATTTATTTCTATATAATTGCAATTGGACATGTTGTCCATCATAAATAGGAAGTCTTAACCCAGGATGCACATGAACCCTGGTAAAATTCCAGATTTTTTTTCACTTACATCTCTTTACCTTTAGCTGCAAAGATTCTATAAAAGGAATTTGTAATGCAAAAGATGCAGCAGGCTATAGCAGTCTTTTCCAGGACTGTATATTCAGCATAAGGAACACGGACACTGAGCTATAGCATTTTACTATCTTATAGAGAATTTCCTGTCCCCCCAAGGTAGATTTCATCAAACAATTTTATCTACTTGATCATAAAGGTGTTTTCTCTATGCAGGCAAGTGAAAACTACAGAAGCAAAGGAGGCATCTTAAATAGACAAAAAACAAACAAGCAACAACAACAAAACCCAGCATTAAATTTTTTAAGTTATGTATCTGGACCCTCTTGGGTAGAGATATCTGAGTGGCTGTGCATGACATATTCTTCTGAGGACAACATAGGTGTTGTCATTGCGGGGACTGGCTATTATCCTACCTGGCCACTTCTGCAGGTGTGGCTTGGTGAATGAGTCACAACAGCACGGTGAGAAAATCACTGGTGGTACACGTTTGCCTCAGCTTTGAAAGGTGTGTAATGAATGAGTAAAAGGGCTGAAGGCACAGGAAGGACAGTCATTCTGCATCTTACTCCTCCAGAATGAGTCCTTATTTACTTTAACGAGCAGATGTGAACAATGCAGATCTTGTTCTCCCAGCATTAAAATTGAATTAAAACACTCTTAATTTGGAAAGATGTTCTAAAGGCAACAATAAAAACTATTTTTTTTTTCCAAACTCTACTAAGCTTTCTTTTGATTTCCCATAGCATTGTGGAAGGCCAGTACAGAAACCAGGCCTTCCAGTTGCACCTTACTTGTGGAGTCCTTTGTATAATATACTACAAAAAAGCACAGGATATCAATGTGACTCAAACATCTTTATACATTCCTCAGCTCTCTAAAACAAATCTTGAGAAGTGATAAAGGAGCATATGAGCATATACGAAAAGGGGCTGCAAGTCATTCTGTATGATGGATCATTTATAAAGTGCACCTAGGGAGAAGAGAGGTCTGTTGGGGCTTTTTTGTTGTACTTTATCACTGCCTGGAGAACACAGGCTCAATTGTCCTGGCAAAATAAAGCTATATCTACATTTCAAACACATCATTAGGAAAACGTTCATCAGGGAAGGAAGTAAAATTTCATAATGCACATAAAGTTTGCCTGCTACAGTTCTGGAGTATATAAAATGTCATCTGCCTTTCTAGTTAGCATTTACTGCACTGAAGGAGGAATTGCATGAAATGACCCTAAAGTCTTGTAAGCAAGCAGGCCAGATAAATGGGTGAAGTACCCAGGCTTGTTGCTTTTGTTTAAGGGCAATCTGATATGTCCCTTTTTTCCTGAGCTGGAAACAAAGTTGGCAATTACAACGTAGCTTCACTACTCCTGTTCTTGCTTTAGTAGTGCTTTACTGCTTCAGATGTCTGATAGATTTTGGGGGTGTGGGGCCCAAGGGGCCATTAGCCTCCGCCCCAGCTAGGCCACATCAGGTCTGGTCTCCAGTTCCCCATGGCCCTTCCCTGCCATGCCTGGCCATGGGCCCCATCAGGCCAGGCTACTTGCAGGCCCATGTCCAGGCCTGGCTTTGACCTGTCCCTGTCCACTGGGAAGCTGCCAGTGCCTGGGCTGGGGCTACCCTGGTGTTCCCGGTACTGGAGTCTTGGGACAGGGACTGGCTGCTGGGCCCTGCCCTGTGACCCTTTGGGCCCTAGGTAACTTCAACACCTCAGCTCCCTCTTTTTAAGAGCACTTCTCCTGAATTCACTTTTTCTTTCCCTCTCCTTTGATCATCAGCTCTCCATAAATCTTAGCTGAATGTAGCTACAATCTGCTTAGTGACTTTGGGTAATGGTATAAAGCCATGTATAAAGCCAGAGTTCCTCCAGCTTTGAAGGTGTTAGACTTTTCGTGTTGTTTTTGGTAATTAGACTTTTTTCAACCATACAACTTCATGGACACAATTCTCTTTCTTTTGAGGGGTTAAATGGATTTTCCTCCCCCCAGTTCTCCTTCTCTCACCTGTGTCCCAAGGAGCACCTACACTTTTTTTTTCTCCCCTGTGGTGCAGAAATATCTGGGGGATCATTGGCAGATGTTTTCATGCTGAAACATCGGGGAGCAACCCACCTCTCATCCCACATTCAAGTTCACTAGAAATAAGAGCTCCTGCTTTAAAGTATATATTTATATTGTATGCCAGGAGTGATGCTCGGCTACTGTTCAAAGAGAAAAAAGCATGTAGCCATGCTTGCCCAGTTCTGAGGCTGAGCTAACCCCCAGGAGATTGGACATTTTGTCTGATATTGTAGAATTGTGTAAACTTCATATACTTTAAAGAGTTAATTATCTTCTTCTGCTTTTTGAACTGAGGTAATTAAGGAAAAATTCAACAGTAGCAGGGGTCTATGGAACTGGAATAAAGATATTTAAATATTACAATGCTATATCTGGCCTTTCCTCTAAAGAAGAACTTTTCTATATTCTCATTTTCAGTTTTCCTGGTCACAGAAACTATTCAGAGCTAAGTTTGATCCCTCCAGTAAGAAATCTGAAGGCCAGTTTCCTATTGAAAGTGTATAGCAGGTTCTTCTCCAGCAACAAACAAAGCCTCTTCCACTCCAAACATAACAGTGCTACCTCAGCAAGACTGATCTCTGCATTTCTTCTTAAGATTGATGGTAATGAATTCCTCTCAGAGGTTAATATTAAGCAAAATAAACTGATTTTCCTTCCTGTTAAAAACACTTTCATTGTGAAATGTCAATATAAATTCTGAGTTATGATGCCTGATATCAATTACCTCCATAACTACCTGGGCAGCTATGCAGCTATGTGAGGGAGCTCTGCTAATTTAAAGTGGTTTCATCAAGTTCTTTAGAAAAAGATATTAATGTAGGCTTTATTTACATCCCCTTTTCTTCTTCTGTTTACACAAATAGCTTTGCGAAGTTGAGCAGGATTCCTTTGGTTCTTGAAGACAACTACTCTTTTTTCTTTCTTTTCCCAGACATTATTTTACAGTGATATCATTCTATTTGTCCACTTACAAGCAAGGAGTGAACAGCAAAGCTGACTTACACAGTTTACAATCACACTTCATACAGCAATTGGACTCTTGTGACTCAATTTCAAATGCAGACGTATCTCTGAAGTTTCTTGGTTAAAGGGAGGTTCAAAGAGAAGTCCTCTGTCTAGGAACTCCAGGCAGAATCTACCCCTAGGGCATGAGTATTTTTTCTCATCATGCTGCAGCATGGTGCACAGGGAAGTGAAAGTTTCTTGCAATTGCAGTGTTATTAGTATATACTTTTATATATGTATGTATATATATATACATATACATATATATATATATTTTTTTCTTCATTTTTTTTGCAGATTAAACCAGATTTTTAGTCTTGAGTGTAATTGTTGCTGAATTGCACTTAATTCAGGTAAATGAAGAAACTTCTGGTTAATTTGATATTGTTCTTTAGGAAGATGACATATAGACAGGGTTGGAGTAATGTCTCATTTCCCTGATGTGATGTAATATATGTTTTTAAATGGTTGCATGTGAGTGTTAACAGCAGAATTGTTCAGTCACAACTAACATATATAGCTTTCAAGAAGCAACAGCTCAATAACATCCTTGTTGTTGACTGAATTTTGCCAACTGTTTTTTATCTAAGTCATTGTTAACTGTTTTTTTCAGTGTCTTAAATTCTGAACAATGTTTATTATTAAATGACTGAATAAGAGAATATGACAAACATATTGGTGTTTAGATAATTATATATATATATTTTTTTTTTTTTCTAAATATAAGTGTTAACTATGATGAAATTTTATGTTTTCAGGGGAACAAATCAAAAAGAAAGCCAACTTCAACTTTAGTCTAAAAACCAGTAAGTTAGACATTATTATTTAATGCCTATGGACACATCACTAATTAACTGCTTGTTCCATGTCAGTAAATTCCATATCAAATAATGAGATCGGTTTCATATTGTTTATATACCAGGTAGTCATACCTGAAGAGAATCTCAGAAAATTCATATCATTCTCCAAATTGAAATGCAGTTACACAAATGCCACATGTCTGGCATTTTCATATTATCCATGATTGTGAAGAAAACTTTTACAATTTTTATAACTGTACTTGGTTTTAAGGATGTTTCTATTTCAAAATATAAAGTGTCGCTTCTTATTCTGTAATTGAATGTTAATATTGCAATGTTAATAATGTATTGTGGAAGCTGCTAGCACAATTATTATTGAAAAACAAATGATGTTTCTTTTAAATATAAAGTAACAATTACAGTAACAAGAATATTCTGGAAGACAATAATGGATAGCTCATAAAAGCAGAACACTTATTTAATAAGAGACAGCTGAAACTCAGAATTGGCAAATATGAAGTGATGCACATGGGAAAAACAATCCTAACTTTGCATATAAAAAGATGGGCTCTGAGCTCCCATCATCACCCTGGAGTGAAATCTTAGGGTTATGACTCATATTTCCGTGCAAACATGAACTCAGTGCTTGGTATCAGTCAAAAAGCAATTCAAAATTTTGAAAATATGAGGAAAAAAGCTGAGACTAAGACTGAGAACATCATTATTGTGACTCAGAATAAATCCACTTGTAGCTCAAATGTTATGTCCCTCTTTCCAAGGAGAATAGAGCAGATATGGAAAAAGTCTAGGGCTGGGCAGTGAAGATGAGAAGGTGGTGCACATAATCTTTCTATATTTCAGTAAGGCCTTCCCTCTCAGAATCCTGAGCAAATTGTCCAGCTGTGAGATAAATACATTCGTGCCACTCTGGGTAATGAACTGGCTCAGTGGCAGAGCTCTAAGGTTGTAGTAAATAGGGCTACAGTAAACGAGGTGCATGGACACCAGTAGTGTTCCTCAGGGCTTAATTCTAGGGCTAGTCCTGTTCAACGTTTGTATCAATGGTCTGGATGTGGAGTGCACCCTCAGCAAGTTTGCTGATGATACTGAACTGGAAGGTGCTGTTAACTCCCTGAAAGGATGAGAGATCTTGCAGCGGGATCTAGATAGGTTGCAGCTGGGTGATTAGCAATGGTATAAAGCTCAGCAAAGGAAAATGCCAGGTGCTGCACCTGGGACAGAGTAATGCTGGACACAGGCACAGACCAGGAGACAAACAGCTGGAGAGCAGCTCTGCAGAAAGAGGCCTGGGGGTGCTGGTGGCAACAGCTCAGCCCGAGCCAACAGCATGTCCTGGCAGCCAAGAGAGTAAAATGCATTTTGGAGAGCATTAAACACAGCGTTGCCTGACAGTCAAAAGAGGTGATTTTCCTGTTATATTTATTATTGGTTCAGCCTCACCTTGAGTATTGTGTGCAGTTCTGGGCTCCGCAATATAAAGAGGGATGTTAAAGTCCTTGAAAGTGTCCAGAGAATGGGAGACAATTGGGGTGGGGGGGAGAGGGTTCAGGATACACTTAGTCTGCTCTTACACCCACACACTCTCTTAAGACACTTGTGGGGAAAAAGCGCAGTGGGCTAGATGGAACTATGGGCTTACCCAGTACAACCACTTTCAGAGTTTTCCTCTAAGGATCTTGGCTTAAAGTGATTTGTGTCTGAATTCTAGGTTTTTGGTTGGGCACATTGTTTTTCAAAATCCTCAGGTTTTCAGGGAATATTCAAAGGAAAGAAATGCATAAAAGATCAAAATACTTCAAATGCTTCTTTTTTAAAGTCCCTGTCTGTCAAGTAGTGTTTGACCCCTCTCTGCTGGATTATTCATTTTATATCAGCATCATATTAGAAATTTACTTTTTAGTGTACAAACCCAAGATTATCAAAAATTAAAATGTACTAGTTTAGGTCTCACTTCTTATTCTGAAGTTCTTTTTCCAATGTACTGTAACAAAGCAACACAATAAGCCTAAAACCCAGAAAAGGAAATGCATACATTAGCTGTTGTCTGACAGTATACAGGAACATTTTGTATGATGTTGTCTCTTTGTCTGTGTTTTTAATACCATAATCATATCCTGGTCTCTCATCCACGTCACTCTGTGGCTAAGATGACTGGTATATGCCTGAGGTCACATAAAGCACCTTGAAGAGCTGCATCAGAGTGTAAGGTTCCTGGCTCTGGGTACCCTGCTCAGAGCAGGCACTGGCAATGTCTGCAATGTCTTAAATGCCAGGACTGCTTGTGGTCCACCTTTAGTTTGGCAAAGTAAGTAGCAGTCAGGCTTCTTTTTATGGAAGCATATTGCTGTGTAGGAAAATCCCCACAAAACAGATGACTGATCCTTTCTTGGTACAGAGGCAAACTAAAAATAGCATGTTTTTTTCTTTTTTTTTCTTCTTTTTTTTTTTTTTTTTTTTTCCCCTCAAATAGTATCTTTAGATGTAAGTTCTTTGTGAACCAGGAAAAATCTACTGGTTCAAGGCATTAGTCTGTTTTTAAGAAACTGTGTGTAAAAAGCTTTTTGGGTTCCTAGTGGTTCTGGCTGTGGTTGTTGTGATCTACATATCCCCTGTTTGGCAGTTTTTCTGGAGAGACTGCAGACTTCAAATCAGCTGGAGTGCGGGAAAATGCAGGAACTCAGGCTGAACTATAGGCAACTTAGGTGGGGAAATTGTTTTTAAAATAAATACTTTCAGAACAATCACGTAGACTAATTCGATATTGTACAGCATAATACTGTTTTCAGCTGCTCCATGGCTGATACTTAAGTATGTTCGATGTTCACATATTCATTCATTTTAAATCACCAACCTTTCCATTGTTTTAGTTTGAAAATTTGTTCAATAGATTTTGCCTTTTTGTTTAAGCATTTCCAGTTAGGCCAGGATCCTTGGCCTCTCCAGCTTCTCCATCATTTACATGACTGATTCAGGCAGACAAATTTCTGTCTGTAGCTTGGGACTACAAAACCATCCAACAATGACATGTTGGTCACCAAACAATAGCCAGTTTGTCCAGCAGCTAGAACTTGGTTTTAATTAGCTCTGAAATCCCCCTCTGTCAGAAGATATTATATTCTGTTACATTAAATGTTTGCTTTGTGACCAGTTAACATGTGCATAGGTACATGTATTTGTACAGTTGAAATTCTGATCACTATTTTTCACTTGAATCTTTGATACACATTTGGGGTTACAGTATCCAGAACATTATTTTTGTGTATAACTGTCTTGTACAGGCCCCTGCAATCGTTCTCTTGCTTGTATCTAACACATTTTCTGTCAAGCTCACATTCGGCCACTTTACAGTAAATGTGTGCATCCCAAAAATCAGATCTGTATTTTAAGTGGACTCTGCTGACAAAGGCCTAGTGGGAGGTGCATCTGTGCTAGCTCTGTGTCTGAGGAGGTGGCAAAAGGAAGCACCAACACTTGTGCTCCAGGAGTTTGTGAAGTGCTGGCATATCAGGTTCTGGGTTAATGACATAATTTTTCCTACTATTTGCTATGTGAAACAGTATGCAATACACATGTAGGAGCAAGTATGACCTGGGGAGGAAACTAAAACAAAGACAACCATGGAACTTGTGTTTTGAACCCATTTTCTAATGCTTTTTTTTTCTCCACTTTTTGTAAAGTGGAATACAGACTTGAAGGAATTCAGTTTGTGATAGCTATGCTTATTATTATCTCATATACCTTTTAAGGAAAGGTAGAATTGTTTTTCTAGTTACATTATGGGAAAAATATATTAACAGGGTACTCTGATGACTACATTAAAGGGGAAAGATTAATGTTGATTTCTGTTTTCCATCACCCATGAGAAACACTATGAACTTGTATGGTAGCCACATAAGGAATATTGAAAATTCTTCATTTATAACCCCTTTCAATTTAAGATGCAAGTATACATGGTGAAGTGGAAAGGGTGACTCACAGAGGGACATGATTATTTTTCACCCCCTGACATGAATTCTTATTTATTCCAGGCAATGAACATGGCAGGAAGTAACCACTATTCATTTCAGATCTCTGTATGTACCTCCATGTAATCTGCCAGAGTGGAAAGAACATATGACATTTAAAAGAGAAAAAAAAAGTGGAATAAAAGAAAATATTCTCAAAGGAGAGTATAGCATTTTTTTAATAAATGTTTTATAAAAATATAATGAGCTGCAACTGAAAAGGCTAAACATCTGATTGTGAAATTTGCTTGTATTGGCTTAAGAGTTCTGTTTATGGCCCAGCTTGTCCATGGCTTTCTGTTGCTGTACTAACGAGTTCTTACCTCTGTGTGCCTTCATGTTCAATATGTGCAATTATAAAAACATTTTTCTTCTACTTGACTTACAAGATCTTTGGAGTAGCAATAGAGTTTGTATCTGGCCATGTATGCATACAGTCTGGTGCCTTTGGGTGTTATAATTAGAATAGAATAATGTTCCTGGTGCCAGAAGGAAAACCATTCAGTAGGAATAAGAATAATAATATAAACAGTATATTACTATACAAAAGAATGTTTCCTAAACCCTAGGAAAAACTCCTAGGTGCTCCTTAACAAGCTCTTTGTAATGAAGAATCACTTGGCAGCCTGGGTTCCTTTAATGGACTTTACGAAGTACAGTAAGCCTCACCATCTGCTGCACCCTCTAATTACCAGTGAGAAAAGGACACTTTTCCCTCCTGCACTACACAAAGAGATATGATTTAGATGTGTATGTTACTTATCCAATGTAACATACATCTGTTGTGTTCTCATATTTTAGACACAAATCTGGGAGGAGGCACAAATAGCCTTGCCTGAGAATGTACATCCTTTTTGTTGTACTGGCACACATGTAGTCTTACTATTGGGTAAACCTTCTGCAATTTCTTTTCCTTTTTTTTTTTTTTTCCCTCTGTGTAAGTAATTTTGCTCGTGATCTGCCCCTGTGCTTATGTGTGAAGTAACAAGTGTGGGTTGAGATGCTATTTTACAGACTTTAGGTTACTTCAGAAAAAGCAAGTCAGCCCTGGAAAGTCTTTAGCCTTCTTTTGAGAGACAGTGCCTAGAGAGAACAAGTGAGAGGCAAAATAAATCACAGCCCTTTTCAGAGATTTTCCCTTTTCTCTGACCTCTCTGTGACTACAGAAGGGAAGAAAATCTCTTGCAGTCTTGTAAGTTGAGAAAAAGTGACAAGAGGTTTGGCCCGGTTCTGCCTCCCTCTCCTATGTGTGCAGAGAGGTTGCTGGGTCAGGGCAAAAAAAAAAAAAAAGGCAGCACAAGGAAGGACACTGTGACGCCTGCCCATCGTCCCCCACCTGACCTATCTTGTTGGAAAAGCTGGGAGTAGCTATGGGAAAGCAGCAAATTTTTGCCAGGAGCTGAGGGTGACAGCAAGGAGTCATCACTGTGACCTCCATGAGAAGTGGTGCCGTCTCCTACAACCAAAGCTAGAATCACAGAGCAGGCCTGGATGCAGAGGCAGCCAAGATACCCACTAGTCACCAGGTGGGTCCATAGTGATGCAGCAGATCCAGAGGCAAGTTAGAGGTCCAGACCAACCTGTACCTGGCTGGGCACAGGTGTAGCTACAATTAAATTCAAGCAGGGACCACAGGTGAGGACCTGAGCTTAAACACAGGTTGGGAGTGATGGTAGTGGACACTCCCACAGAAGCCTATCCCAGGGCTCTTTTCACAGCAGCCTCCTGCAAGGCTGCACAGCTGCTCTATGTTAGAGCTGGCCTTGGCCAGAGACAGCCTAATGCTTAGGGTTTGGAGGGGCATGGGGCTGTGGTCAAGGCCCTGACACTTGGAGAAGTGAATGTGGGTTTTCTCTGTTAGTTTTTTGGTGGAACAAACTGATAGAAATGCAGCAGAACCCCAAGGAGGATTCTTGTGAAACTGTGGGGGAAGTATATTGTTATTCATTGGAAAGAAAAATGTGAATGGAGCTGAAAGAGGCCATGAATGTGTGTCTGTTTCCTCTGACTCAAGTCATATTAATGCTGGAGAAGAAGCTGTTCTGTGTTGCTGAGTATGTTTTCATTGTCAAGGGCACATTGCTGCAAGTATGTTCCCACATCAAAGTCCAAACACATCTGAATTATAAACTTCTAAAAAATGGAATACACCTGTTGAACTTAGAGTTCTATGGGTTGATTTCAGTCCGGGGGATGATGAGAGACCTGATCTTACTGGCACCATGGCTATAGCACTTCACCAAGGCAAACAGTAGCTGCCATATCAAGAACTGTAGCTTGCTGGCAAACAAGAACAGGTGTGTTAAAGACATTCAGTCATGATTCAAAGATTGCAGGAGTCTTATGATGCAAAGGCAATCGACTTCAGAGAACACACACTGCTGTAGCTAAGATAAGATAAAATTAAGACCAAATAAATTTATGAACACAGCAAGCTTTAGGAACATTCCTAATCCTGATTGTTCCTTTGGCTTGCATAGCTTTCCATGGTAAGGGCAAGGGGCCTTCTTCATGTCTGCTTACTGTCTGTGCATAAACCTATTTTGCTTTCAAATCCCAAGGAATTACAGATCCTTAACTCCCATCAGTAAAATATATCTTACATTTTCTTTTGTGGTATTACTCTTCCTCATGTCAGAATCTGAGAAGCTGACTATAGTCAAAGATGCAATGTTGCAAAATCTTACTTCCAGTGGAGTATCAGGCTTTGCTGTTTGCAGTGTGGTAATGCAGAGTAAGGTCTCTCTGCACCTGCAGACTGAAAAATCCAAATATTAGCTGCTGATATAAATGTTCAGAAAAGCCTCCTTGCTTTGATGGTAAGCAAGCAGCAGTTGGCATGGCTGTATGAGACAACTCCTCATGGGTTGGCACAAAAAATGTATTTTCCTAAATAAATGTGCATGCAAAAAGGAACCCGATCTCTGGACTAGTAACCTGTGAGCTTTGGGACTGAGGGTAGTCAGTGGTACTGCAGGTATGTGAACAACTTGTGACTCAATTTAGTGGTAAAAAAAAAAAAAGCTCCTTTGGGCAGGCCTGATATTTGTTTCTTGTTTGTTCATTTTTTTTTTTTTGGTAAAACAAACAATAGACCTGAAAATTATTTTTATGTCAACCTGCACTCTTTTCTTTAACCTGTTTTAATAAAAATATTATTTTGAAGTCAAGTAACTTTCCAAATCTCCCTTTTTCTTCATTTAATTTGACACTGAAGGCCTGAGTTATTTTGCTCATTAAAAAAAATAAAAAAGATGAAAATATGAATACCATTATGGCACATAGGATCAAAATAGAAAATGCCAGGGCTTGCTGGAGTTAATATAAACAGGAGAGAGAAAGATAGCAAAAATTATTCTAAAAATGCATTACTAGGAAAAGGAAGTACTGAGCAACTCCCAGCGAGAAGACAAAACTATTATTGGATATTGGGAAAACTGGAGTGTTTAAGTGCCGTTTTTGCTTCATTTTCACTAACCAGGATAAATGTGGCCAGATGGCTAACACAATGAACATCGGTGACAGATGGGTAAGTGCTCTAACTAGCGTCAGAAAAAAACAGGTTAGAGATGCTTGTGAATTGGCAGGGCCTGATGAAACTCACCCTGGAATACTTAACGAGATAGCTGAGACTGTCCCTGCTTCTTCAAGATGAGGTTCCAGAAGATGGGAAGGGAAAACAATAATCATGTTTTTTAAAGAGAAAATATAAGAAGAAGCAGAGAAGCAAAAGGGGAGATGGGGGATAAAGAGAATCATTGAGCAATCAATGTAACTTCTGAACCCAGAGAAATACAAATTAGCAATCCATTTATCAAGAACAGAAAGCATCTCTTGAAAAGAATAAACCATAACAAACCAACCTGATTATCTCTTGAGACATCATGGAATAGAGAATAGAGAGGCAGTTATAAATAGCATGTCTTTGATAAAGCTTTTGATATTGTCTTAGATGACAGTTTCCAAAATAGCCAAGAAACATAGCCTAGAGATATTTACTGCAAAGCAGCTGTGTGGCTGGTTGGGAGACACACATTCATGGTAGTTACCAGCAGCTCATGACAAAATTGAGACAATGGACCTTAATGGTGTTTTCCAAGGCATTAGTCCTGGATCTGGATATGTGCAATGTGTTCATCTACGGTCTGATCAATGAAACAGAGAATACTCATATTAACAGCAGATCTTCAATATCTAGAATGTGGTTAGGAGACATGGGGCTGGAAAGATCTGGACTTAATCCATGCCCCTTCAATAAAGTGTACCGAGGTGTCTGCTACCTTTTTTGGCAGAAAAATATAATCTGCTCCTGAACATCTCTGGTGAAGGAGGCTCCATAATCTCTCCAAACAATTAAATACAGTGTTTCACTATACTTACTGTTAAAAAAAAAATTCCCAAATGTCTCACCTAGGAGTTTACTGCAGCTGAAGCTTATTGCTTCTTGATTTATCCAGAAGATAAATGTAGGCCATTTTCTGTCCTTGCAGTGATTTTTCATATGTTAGAGGATGGTGCAGAGCTGCAACTGAGCCAGTTTTTTTTTTTTTTTTTTTTTTTTTTATATTTTATATAGTTGATTACTCCTGCATAAGTGCAGAATGTTGTATTCCTTCCCATCAAATGCCATCCTATTTCTTTTTCCAGCCAATGTCTCCAAGTTGTCAATATCAGTTTCGATCAGTTCTGGTTTTAATGTTTTTGGTTTTCTGGCATTGTATTTCAGTCTTTTCCCTAGTGTCATATATTATTGCAAAAACTTATAAAACAATATAATAAATGTTATACTGGCACATATGAAAATGAAAATCATATGTAGCTCAAACACAGTAACACTTTTACTCAGCTTGCCACCTAAGCTGGGGTGATGCACTTCAAGTGAGGCCTGGACTAGTAGCAGAGAATCTGGGGAGGATAAATGAGAAAGATCAGAGGTCTTATCTTGGATGTTTATAAGTGTTGTGGTTTAACCGTTACAAACAGCCAAGTACCACACAGCCACTCGCTCACTCTCCCCAAGTGGGATGAGGGAGAGAATCGGAAAAGTAAAAATGTGAGAACTCATGGGTTGAGATAAGGACAGTTTACCAGCTAAAGAAAAAGTCATGTGTGCAAGCCAAGCAAAAACAGGAATTCATTTGCTGCACTTCCAGGAGAGCAGGACTCACTATGTTTCTTGGGAAGACAAACACCATCACTCCAAATGTTCCCTACTTCCTCTTTCTTTCAGAGCTCTCTCAGCTTTCATTGCTGAGCATGATGTTGTATGTTATGGGATATCCCTTTGGTCAGTCTGGGCCAGCTGTCCTGGCTGTGTCTCCTCCCAGCACCCTCAGCCTCCTCCTGGCAGGGCAGCATGAAAAGTAGAAAAGTTCTTGGCTCTGTGTGAGCACCACTCTGCAACAACTAAAAGATTGGTGTGTTATCACCACTACTTTCATCAAAAGTCCAAATAGCATCATACATGCCTCTATAAGAAAATTAACTCTATTCCAGCAAGAGACAAGACAGGAGGAACTGAAGCTGTTAAATACGGAAAGCAGCAGACTTAGAGGAGAGCACCTTCAAGCATGCAGAAGTCTGTGCCAACAGCACGGTAATGGGCTGCGTTCTCAGTCTGTTGGGAATAGGTCAGAAGCAATGAGCTCTAACTGCAAGAGGAATATTGAGGTTAGGTATCAGGAAGTATTTTTTGTTGGAAAGTGCAACCAAGCACAGGCATAGATGTGCTGAGGGAGGCTGTGAAATCTCTATTAACAGTGACATTAAGAACAGTAAGAGTAATATCTGAGGACAGTTTAACAAGGATATTCTATTGTGTAGGAGTATAATCTGTGATCCTTAGAGCTCCAAATAAATTTTTTAACAAAATGGCTAAAAATTTAATATATATATATATATATATATATATATATATATATATATATATTTTTTTTCCCACCATACATCTTCCTGATTTTGGTCTTAATTCAGAAAGAGGGATGGATTTAGTGAATTTTAGTAACACTTGGGAAAAAAGAAACACAAATCTAGTCAAGATTTAAATCTATGCTATCCTTGGCTTAAAGAAATAAACTACAGATTAGTATTGTATCTTTTGTCTGATAGTATGGGAAATAAACAACATGACCCTAGGCACTAGTGTGACTTCTGTCCCAGAGCATAGCCTGAGCTGGACAGATTTCACCTCTCAAATGAACATGAAACTGATATGTGTTCTCTGTTTTGAAAGAATAAATGTGGCCTTCAGAAGTATTTGGGTCACTTACTGTCTCTTTTATACCATACCTGGTCTACCAAAGCTATTACATCAGTCAGTAGGACAGAGTTTTTTATATCAATGAATGTCTTAAAAAAGCTTAAATGAATTGTAATGAATACTTTAATACTGGCACCAGCTAAAAGCATAATACTAGCTAAGATAACACCCACACCCACATGTAGGCTCTTCAAGCATCTTTTCTATAGTATAAGTAGTCTCATAACTTAAATATTTTGGTAGTTATTTTTACATTAGGAATAAAACAAACATTTGTAGAGTAGTAATGTTGTATTTTGGTGTTAAAAGTAGGTCTCAGTATGCATGAGAAACAGCTGCTCTTCCTGAATGGAAAAATGATATATTTGTTCCAATGGGTGAAACATCCTTCTAGTAACTGAGCACACATCAGTGTGAACAGCACTCCTGCCTTAATATGACCAGCACAGTTTCGCATTATAAACAGCTGATTTAGAAAAATGTGATGAGATCTAAGTTGACAACAAAAACATCAAGTACCATAGGGAAACAGTATTACATAGCTTTTGCATTTTCTTGCTTTCCTTCTTTTTACAACATGCTGTTTGTTTGCACCAAATAAGTCATTCAAAATGAAATTTCAAAGCTCTTACAAATGATGTGCACACCTCTTCTACAACAGTTAGTTGAATTTTCCATCTTTTTTTTTTCCTTTGTTTTACTTGAACAAATACACAAACAAAATATACAGCATGACAAGATTTAAACCTATGCTTTAAACCTTTAAAAATACAATTCCAGAGGCTTTTTGAAAGGGATCAAACTCAGAAAGTTATGTTCAGATCCTATTTTTCCCTATTTTCCTAATCATAAGTTGGACTACAAAGCTGGGAGAACAATTTATCTAAAAACTTAAGCACTCTCTCATACGTAAATATTTTTCGTCTTTCAGAATGCAAATCTTCCTTGCTTCACTGGTATATGACTTGTGAGGCACAGGGATAGTTGTCTGCATGACTAGAAACTGAGGCTTGTCTCCAGATTTTGTAAAACTAAAATCTTGTTTTAGATACTCTGACACTAAAATACAGAACATATGAGCTAGTGTATCTATAGGATATATCTATATGAAATCTTATAGGGTGAACAGCAGCTAAATCCTGATCTGCTGTTCAGCATGAACTATACAAGAGCAAGATGCTGCTAGTAGGGAACAAGGCAGAACATGTTTATTTGTTCGTTTATCTAATAGACAATTTGAGCTGTAAAGTTTGTGTAACATGCAGCTTGAATTTGCCAACTTGAATGAAATCTCCATAAGTTTCATGTTCCCTTCTTTGTGATCTCATTCTTTTCTCAAAATACTTCTAGCAATTAATTCTTAATATTCAGATATTAAGCTTTAGAGTTCTCTTGATTCTAAAGGAATTAATTTTTTAATAGTCTTTGTTAATGATTTCAGCTATATATTTTTTTTACTTGAACCTTTTGTACTCCAAACTTATTTAATAAATGATATTAACATCTTTGTAGAATATTATTAAATGAATTTATTATTATTATTATTATTTATTATTATTACCTTGATACTGACTGGTGCTGCTTTTGTCTGCAAAATTGGCTTTAGAGAATTTCAGAAAAGTAATGGTAGGTCTCAGTTATAGCCAAGTCTTCCTACCAATGTGAGGGGAAATGTTTGTAGTTCTCATTAGTGTATTTAAAAGGAACGAAATCCCTTTATACTCCTGCTTGAATGTTTGTAAGGATTTGCAGCAACTTAAAGAAATGAATAAGCTCTTGAGTGGCTGATAGGAAGAAATCATTACAGTTCATGTTGCAAATGAGCCCACCTATCAGGGGAGCTCTGCAGGAAATTGCCCTCAATTTTCATATAGGACTTTGGCAAAAGAGTAGCAGGTGACTCATGAGAAAGTTCTTTTCTGAGTCTGCTATCTTGTTTCATGTCAGGGGTAAGAACTAAGTAGAGACTTGTGAAGAATTATGCAGTGAATTATAAGTGGAAAATGAGAAACTTGAATTTCATTGCAGTGATGAGAAAAACTCCTTGGCATATTTTTAAAAGGAGCTCAGTGTGAGCCAAAGAGCAGGTAATGGTCCTGATATCAATGATGCTATCTAAATATACTGGAAAAAAAAAAAGATAAACAATTGAAAAAATGTTGGTAGGTAACTGGCTAAATGAAATAGGTAAATTTTGGAATAACTTATTTTCAGTAAGGCAGGAAAGCAAAGTAGATTTTTAAAATGGATCTGAGAAAATAGTCACTAGAAAAAAATATTGTTATTTTATATATTTAGATACAAGAAATTTACAAAATCCAGGGTAGTTAAGAATCTTAGGTTATCCTTAGTGGGGTGTTTTTTTTTTTTTAGGTGGTGGTCTGTTGGATTCATGCACCTAAAAGCAGGTGTTGTTGTTTTTTTTTTTTTTTTTAGCTCCTTCATCTTTTCTCTTTTCTCTCTCTCTTTTTTTTTTTTTTCTCCTTTTCACTATTTTCTTCCATTATTGAACTATACAATGTGTTCAGACAGTATATGCTTTCGCAGTACATTAATATATCTTAGCAGTTATATTTATAAACAGATGCAAGTGTCTGGCAGGATGGATCATTATTTTGGGGCTCAGATGTTATTAATTAACACCAGGAATGTTGTGAAATAAGCTTGAAATCAGACCTCCCCCCTCCTGATGCAATGTGAATGGTTAAGTACTTTTCCTTTCAAATAATAATAGAAGGAACCCTTTCTCTTTCTACACTGTGAAGCAGTATGAATAATCAGTAAGTAATTACTGAAATTGTGTTTGGATGTTGAAAATCCATAGTAAATCCTGAAAAATGTCACTTTTTTCATTTCAATGTCCCTGACTTTATTTGGCAAGAGGTCACAAGTCTCCAAATGTGCTGAACTCTTGTTTATTTATTTTTCCTGGTATTTCTTTATTTTTTTTTCTTTTATCTTTCTTTTCATTTTATTTAGAGTTCTGCAGGTAAAGTGGCCTGAAAGAGACGCTCCATTTAGAGGGGTTCTACCAAAATTATAGCACTTCAACTATTCTGTCAATAGATATGGAAGGGGATGCTCTGTGTAGACAAGAATGTAGAAACTCTTGTACTGGATCAGGCCAAAGGCGTGTTTAGCCCTGTCTGCTAATACTTTGGTGGAAAGGTTCTAAGGAAGGGGTTGAAGGAAACCGTGGGTTCTTCCAGTTTCCAGCTGTCAATGACTGCTTGAACTGCTTTCAAATTATCAAGCAGCCTTGATGGATTTATTTTCCATGAGACTTTTGGAACTCCTTTTTAAGTTTGGCCTCAATGACATCTTTACGTTTCAAATCTGATTCACACGCTTTGTTTAAAAATAATTAAGAATAAATGCTTTCTATGTGTGTGCTTGTTTTTGTTTTGATTTAAAATTTCTGCTTGAAAATAGTGCCCTAGATACAAGAGATACAAATAAGGAATCATTTCTCACCCTTCATATTTGGATGTTGTCTCAACGGCTTTCTAAATCAGAGAATACTATTTTAGTTTCTGCTAACACAAACTATTTTTTTCATGTATTTGATAATTTTAGTTACCCTTGTCTTAATGTTGTGGAAGCTTACTGTATACCCTTTTCAAGATGGGATAACTGGAAATGTACTCAGTATGCAAAATGCATGACATATAAGTTTGTGTACTGACATAGTTACATATATATATGTATATATATGTACATACACACATACCCTCCCCCCCCAAAAAAAAAATAAAAAATCTGCAGTGACTTGATGCTCTTTCCCATGCAGTAATAACAACTTTAGAGCTCACTGCTGCATAAAGACTTAAGGATGCTTTTCTCAAGGTGCATTCTTTGTGTTCACTACTCCCGATTGGGATTTTCTGTCTTTGTATGCTGTCTCTCTCATTAATGTTGTCATCTGAATGTGGCATGGAGATGAGAGGAAAGCTCTCTTGGTAAAAGATTTTCAGGACTGTGCAGTCTTCATTGTTCAAGAACAAGGAACAATTAAGGCAGTTCACTTTAGCAGGCCAATTTTACTCACCTTTTCCTGCAGTCTTCTCCTATCAAATGCTACCTGTCAGGAAAGTTTTCAAAGTTCATAAATATTGCCTGATATGGAAGCATCCTATCATGCTGTTTTGCTCCACCTTCCTTTCCTGAGAAGCTGTCTGTCAGAACAACTGCATCTGAATTTGGAAAAGCACAAAAATTAAAGAGACATCACTGTATGAATGAGGACCTCTTCTGGCTGTTTCCATGAGCTTTCCCCATTAAGAACCACACTGAAAATATCTGGGTCAGAAAAGTGCAGATGAAGAAAACACTGCGTACAAGAATGATACTATAATAATCTGAGTCCCTGTTGTCACACTTTTTAAATGGATGGGTGAGTGGCCTCTATGATCTGAATATTTAATATGCCTAGTTTTTGAGGCCCCTTGCATTTTACAACTTGTTTTAACAGCTCATATCTTAGTTTCTTTACTTTCTTTATTGTAATAGCTAATGTAAGGCACTAACTGCAGAATACTTACAGAATTCAGAGGCAGTGACCTGTGAAAACCAGCTAACAGTAGCTTGCTTAGAGATAAAAAAAAAGAAGAAAAGCTCATGTCTTGTATATTATCTACAGAAAACCATGCTTTATGTGTAAAAACTTATGTATTTTTTCTACCCATTGAATTTCCTGGAATGTAAACACATTATTATAAAACAGTTGTGGAAAGAAAATCACAAAACAGACCAGATTGCCTTTGTCCAAAGCATCTTTTTTGGATACCTTTTTCATATTAGTCCCAGTGCCCAATAGACCATGTTAAGTATTGTCCCATTGACTTTATGTGACTAAATCATTCTATTCTCTCTAAATAAGCTATTTATGAAAGTTAGAGAGGCAGAATTTTGCCCTTTATTTATCCCCTTAGTGCCTCCCTGAAGTCAAACGTATGTCTGCATCATTCAGAAATTATTAGCACAATTTAGTCGGACACTTCTACACTGACCCAGTGACAGATGGTAGTATGGGAGTATGGTGTTTGAATGTCTTACAAGGCCTGTGTAGGTGAAGCAACCTGCATTTAAGGAGATCCATTTCTGAAACTCCTGAGTTTTCACCCTGAGTGTGAGTATTTTTTGATGAGTTACTGTTGTTCTTTTCCTTCTGGCTAGAGATTGATTAGTATACTGAATACTTCTCCTTTATGAAAGTTCAGAGTATGCATTTCATTTCAAAGAGTGAATCACACAGAACATAATTTTCTTGGTTTACTGCCTATTATTATAGTTTGCTATTGGCACTGTCAGAGCACCCAAAGCCTCAACTAGATTCAACTTTGTGCTGGGCACCATACAGATGTTATTAAAAGAAGTTTCTTGTCTGGAACGAGACAATGAGGTCACTCAATATAATGAACGATGGAAGAGAATGGTAGTGACATTTTTGTTCTATTTATTCTTTAGCATGCTTCTTAAAAATTATTGCATATGACAAGGGTCAACATACTCCATCAACATAAATTTCAGTAAAAAATGCAAGTAATGGAGTCTGTTTCTGAATAGCAAGTATTAACAATTGTCCAAATGAATCCATGGTAGCAAGCAATCAGCTATAAGTCATTAGCTCCTTCTTTAATTACAGAGAAGCCAAGACTGCGGATTCAGTTTGTAGCTCACAAAGAAGAAAATGTTCTTCAGCTGAGCCTTCCAGCATTAGTTGCTGGAAGACTTCAGCTTCTAGAAAATATCCCTACTTTTGCCTTTCACATTCTACTGCTTTTCCCTTATGAATGGGATTTCTGCATGGACCCTGATAGTAGAGGATGGGGAAGAGTCCATTCAGCTTGGATTTAGATAGATAGGACGGGAAGCTGATAGACAGGAAGTCTTGGAGAAATCAACACAGAATTTTGTTTGTTTGTTGCTCCTGGACTCATTATGTGCTTAAAATGCTAAGTTTGCTAACTAGGCATGCCACACATGACAAAGCATTTTTTCCTTGGAACAGATTACTGCACCTATTAGATTGTCTATATTTTACCATTCCATTTCTTGAAAGTTTGTGTGTGTGTGTTCCCATATTCAGGCACATGTGCATGAGTGCGAGTCTATATCTTGGCAAAGATACTCAAAGATGAGCTGCAACTTGAACAGCTGCAAAGTCTCTGAACAACAGAATTATTCATAGCACATAAAGGAAGAAAACCTCTTGAAAATGGTTCAAACATAATTAGGGGAGGATCAAACTTTAATTTTTGATTTGAATGAACCAACTCCTGAAGGAGTATGTTAAGTTGGGAACATTGGGATAATGGTGTTATTTCAAAGTCTTTTTTGCATTTAAATTAGTAAGCAGAATGCAGCAAAAATATTGAGATCTGTGTGCAAAATTTATCTGTTTGCTATCTTTCTGATGGTGTAAAATTAGGAATCCTATGTCATGGCCAGATAAACATGTAGTATTATATAGGATAACATTGTATGACTACAGTCTTCAATGTAGAAAGGTCTGAAATCATGTGGATGGTTCAACTATGTCTATTTTGCTTAGAGCTACAGAATTGCTTACATATCTTAATGACACACTAATTCAGAGATCATCCTTTTTGGCATAGGGATTAAGCCAGAGGGTGTACTTTAATCCTGAGAAGACTATATCTGAATCTAATGCTCTTGCTTTGGTTTTGTGTAGTCAGGATTTTTTTGCATGTGCCCAATGTACTTATAGTTTAAAAGATTATGTGGAACTAAAGAATATAAATCTCCAAGCACAGAGGTCAAACATTTAAAAAGGAAGATTACCGTGTGCTTTCCTCCCATGTTAATGCAAGTAAAAACAGTTATCAACTTGCTCACAGGTTACTCTGTTGTCCACAACTGTACTGCTTGCTTTCTCTGCATCTACTAGCAAGTGGCAATACTCAGAACAAAATAACACTTATGAATATATTTTATTCATAGGGAATTCACATGTTCAATTTTGGTATGCCTCAGGCAGCCAGCTGGAGTGTAAAGTGAGTATCCTGTGGCTTTCCCCTAACACCTGTTGTTGCAGATAGCAGCATGCATTAATGGCAGGCTCTTTCCCAGTGACACCAGTTAGTGATATTCATGGTTCCACTTTTCTTCCTCCCCACAGATTTCCTATTAATTTAGACCAGGTCATATGCAGAGTGAAATACTGATTCAGCCACGAACCCAGTCTTGCCTTTAGAAATATGTTGGGTATGGGTGAGTGCATGTGACACTGCCAGACACACCATTCTGCAGTGACTGAGAGAGAGGGGGAGTCATGCAGAGCTGAGAGATGTTACATAGCCCCTTTGTATTCACAGTGCCATTAGAGAACAAAACCTACAAAGCACCTGACAAATTCATCAGTTGGAATTTCTTATATCAAAGCAAGATGTATTTTCTTGCCTGGTGTAAAATTAAATTGTATAACTCTTTGCTACAACATTTTTAGGAGGTAAAAGTGTAAGCGCATTAAAAAAGAGAGATAGAGCAAATATTACGTCTGTCAGTAGTTATATCTTTATTTATTTATTGCATAGTGATATAGTTGTGACTACTTCTGGTTCAGGAAGTTCTTGAAACTGATTGCTAGATGCAGAGAAGGTGTTAAGTGGAATGATGCCTCTGTTTTACCTAATTTTTAAATAAGCCTCTGAGGTATACACACTAGAGGATGAAATTCAAAGACAGTCCTTCTAAGACAAGCCCTTTCCTCCAGTACCTTAATTGATTTTACTGTATTACCTGCTACTGAAGATTTCAGATCACTTTTATGTGCTGGCTGAAAAATGAAGTTGCACCTGAAGCTTTGAGCCATTCTTATGTAGATATCCAGTGATGTCTGGGGGTAAGTTCCAGTCACTCATTCAATCTAGTGTTAAATGCAAGTCAGATTTCTCACTATTCCCCTAACGTAGGATAGTTGGCAATATGGAACTGTGGGGTAAACCTGTTCTGCCTTGTTCGAGACCATGACTAACAACACAGAGGTCTGAATACACTCATCTGTTTTGCCTGTTTTAAGATTTTTTTTTCCTTTCTGTTAGTAGTGATTTAGTGGGCTTATGGGTGGAGGGGATAATACAGACATTATCCATTACTTAAAAAAGTAATTATTCACAATGTTTTAAAATGCATTGTCACTGGGGAGTAATAACAGAATAATAGTTTAATTTGGGCTGGCAGGTACCTCTGAATATCAACTGTGTAGACATCAACATGTCCTGCCTAAAGCATAAAACTTGTGCTGCCTAAAGCAACTTACAGCAAGTTGCTCGGGTCTATGCTTTGAATGTCTTTAAGGACAGAGATTCCACAGCTTCTCTAGTCAACATGTACCAGCATTTGTCCAACATTATGATACTTTTTTTTTTTTTAATATGTAACTGGAATTTTCCTTTTACAAATTATTGGTGTTGCTTTTTGTCCTGTCCTTGTGTGCCTTTAAGAATCTGTCTCTGTCTTCTCTGTACTGTTGCATTAGGCATTTATAGACAGCAACATGGTCTCCCTTGGCCTTCATTTCTTAAGGCTGAGCAGAATCAGATCTGTCAGCCTCTAGTCACAGGTTTTGTTCTCCAGCTACCAGATGTGCACCACCTTGACGGCTCTCTGTTCTACTTTCTCCTGCATTCCATGTCTTTTTAATCATACTGCAAGGTGGGCACAGTGCTCGGACATCATCGTACAACGATCAAGAACATCACTTTCACGGACCTGCTGGCTACATACCTTCTATAGAATGGTTTGCAGTTGTGCCACAAGAGCAAAGCTGCTGACCCATGTTCAGCTTGTTGCCCATGCAGCCTTCAACTCCTTTTAGGTAAGGTTTCTCTTTAGCCAGTTAATTCCCTGTCTGAAGTGTTGCATGGACTTATTATTCCTCTACGTCACGATGTTGAACTTCCCAATTTTGCCATCAGCCTGCCTCTTCAGCCTGTCAATGTCCCTATGAATAGCAGCCCTGAGCTCCATGGCTAATGCTGCAATGTACAAAAAGGGTCAGATAAGGAAAATAGATCAAATATCTGAAATCTTTTAAAGAATAAAGCAAAAATGTATACTGATGTGTTTTTGTGTGGAGAGAGTAAGAACAACTTTTTAACACTGGATTGCACTGAGGGACCACTGAATGTGCCAGTATACCCTAGAGCACAAATAAAGCCATGTTTCAGTCATGAAGAGCTCTTTAAGAGCATGATTCTCTTAGTGAGATACTTATGACTATCCCATGTCTCACACTCCCCGAGGTATGTAAATATACAATAGTCAAAGCACAGATAAGATGTTTCCAATACCTTACTACATGCAAAGTTAGGAGCATGATTCAGAAACTCAGCAGATGCTGTGACTCAAGTAACTGCTGATGTACTTGGCAGCATGTCTGTATGTACAAACACTAGCAAGTACATTTTCATTTCAGTGTACGTGGAAATTAGGCATGCAATTCTTGTTGCCTACCAAATAATTGCATCCTTCTCTATGCACTAGCCAGGAACTGCCAAGACTTATGAGCTCAGCAGAGGAAAATACCCGTTATGATTGACATTATAATGTCATATATGTATTCTCTAGGTCTTAATGAGTAGAAGAAGAAATAATTTACCTGTAAAGATGCACCTCTCTGAAAAATGAATCATGTACAACCATATAATGCTGGCTGTAGTGGGTCAGAATGAGGTCCATTGGCTTAATTATGTTGTCTCTGGTAGCAAGCATATAAGAAACTCAACATAGCCTGTTCAGCACGTTTCTTTCTCCATGCTTCTGGTCAGGATTCTCCTCTTGAAGTACAGAAATTCTTAACATATACAACCATCAGTGACAATGAATTCCCCAGCTTGATTTTACCTTGTTTATGAAGAACCACATCTCTCTCTCTCTTTTTTTTTTTTTTTTTTTTTTTCTGGTCCTCCAACCTTCTAGCTTCATTTGAATTTTCTTTGTTCAAGAAGCAACAGTGAGTTACTAGACTACTTCAGAGAAACAGAAGCGATCACAGTCTATGTTTTCTGCTTCATCTTTTCTTTTGTCCTCCCTGGTGCTCTTGATCAGCCCGCTTACAACAGAGCTATGGGAATTGGGAGCTTCTGCTCCAACAAGTTTTGTTTTGTAGTTCTATCTGAATTCTTTTGTACTAGTTGGCAAAGTGAGCAGATTATACATAGCAGTGGCCAGAACACAGAGAAGAAAAGTATGTGCAATCAGAAATGTTTTAATTTGTTGTGTTGGCAGGCTAAAAACACACCCACACAGGGCCACAAGAAGGCGGAGGAGCAGTCTCATGATTCAATACCAAAACAATTTCTGTGTTCACTTAGGTTCCTGTTACATACCCTCAGAAATGGGAACATCACATACAGAGTGTTGTGTTGCCGTGGCAATGTGACACAGGTAGGACTCAAGTGACGGTGTGTGTTGTGGACACTTAACATGGGGGTCAGCTAACCCAGCTGATAAGTTCAGGTAACTTCTTCAGGGAAGCAAGACAGCAAATGCAGAATGAGGGCTGTCAAAGAAGCTATGAGTTTGCTGCTATTTTGGGTGCATTTAAGTCACTGGAATAGCTTTGTTTTGTTTCTTGTTGGCAGTTTTGTGGAACTCTGATGCAAAAACCTACTCTTTGGTTTGCTGTATTTTCCAGGGCTTTGCTAGTTACTGCAAAGGTATGGCTAAATTAACATTTTTATTTTTATTTTTTCCCCATTTTTGGGGCTGTTTCCTACAATCATTGTACAAACTTAGACATTTATCTTATTTTTATGTGATGGTAAGAAACTTTTCTAGGATGTTGGCTATTTAAAAATGATGAAATGTGTCCAGAGGTCTGGTATCTACCAGCAACACTGAAAAAGGAGCAGTTCTGAGACAACAGTGTTATTAGAGCATTCATACCATGGAACACATAAAATTGTATTAAACCTAATGGACAACACATTTTTGACTAAAAGGCTGGTATGTTTTGATAAGAAAAGATGGCATAATAATAACTGGATACTGAAGTTTGAAACAAAAAAAAAAATACAGGCTTAGTAATTTGGAATAACATAAGGCACAAATGCTTTATGAAACGACAATGTACATTATTTGGGTTCAATAGATCTTTCTGTCAAAGAGGTATAATTCACACAGTTCTCTGATGTAGATTTAAAAGAAAATAATCTGATCGTGTGCTGAAACACTTGCTACAGACATTTGAAAGACAACAAGATTAGATAGATAAGTGAGGCTAATATGTATTCTAAAGCATCATCCACTCATGAAGCAAAACAGGATGGCCTCCAAGGTCATCTGCCTTAGAGTCTAACAATCTCATTGGTGCACATATCAAAAGCCACAGTTCTTGATTCGGTAGACAAAGGACTATGCTGAGTTACATATCACTGCAAAGACTCTTGATGTGGAAGATCAGAAGGTCAGAAACTTTGGGTCAGAGCACCGAGCACACAGGCAGTGCTCCAATGTCCCTGTTTCAATGGGAGTTGTGTTTGAGAGCCTGGACCCTGACTATAAAGAGGGGAAAAACATAGTGTGCGTTTGTTGTAGCCTGGGAAGATCGGATAACGCTGGTCACTGAAGCATTGGGTTTTGAAAACTTGTACCACACAAAGGGAAAGGAGAGAAAAACAGAGATTTTATCTGCAAAACTGGTGCTTTTGAAGTATTAACTGAGTCATTCAGTGTCCTGGGAGCAAGTGGCATGGAGAGCATCAGGAGGAATGTCAGATTAAACATGATGTACTGATGAAGGCATGAATAGTATTTTATCTGAAGCACTGACAAGACGTAGTTAAGAGTATCCTAGCCTAGTATTTTCCTCTTGACTTTTCCTCTGATCTTTCATTTTGCCTGTTCTGGTAGAGCTTTTTCTTCTGTGTAATGCTTCAGGAAGGGAAGGGAAAAGCAGGTTGGAGACGCTACTCAGGTTTCAAACACTGTTAACAATGTTATGTGTAATGCTGGTTTTAGTGGGAGGGTAAACTCTTTTCACTGTTCTAGCTTCTTCTTCCCAAAATGTAAGTCTCTAGGAGTAAGTCGCAGCTAATGTGAATAACTGTGTGGGTATTCCTGTGTTTTAGCCATTTGAATCATTGGCCTAGTAAACAATTGTTTGTTGCTTGAGATGCTCTATTCTTCTCACCTTTCAACCGGAGTCAAATATATATGAATTTGTGATCATCTCTGAAAAAACTATGAAAGTGTGAGCAGAAAAATGTTATTAAAATCCCTTTGTTTAGCTTTTGCAGAATGGTTTGTATGAGACAATACAGATTAAACACTACCTTTGAAAAAAACGAATGCAATGCACATCAACTGAACGAACATCACTAAGCTCTCTTTTATTAAAAACCCTAGCAGTCATAAGGAAGGCTGACAGTATAGTAAAGTTATTATGCACCTGCACAAGTAATATATGTATTGCCTCTTTCAGTATATTAGCTTTGTGCTGCTGCCAGTTGTTAAGGCATTTTGGAAAGTAAAAATATGTGTGGAAAAGTCCATTAGCAGCTTTAAATCAGTGATGCTATACACCTCGTGAGATAGAAATTTCATCACCTCCAGAGACCAAAGGGGACCTAGCATCCTCCCTGGAGGAAAAACTTCCTCAGGGAGTACCTGGTTGCTTCACCACTATGGCAAGCAGCCCCCTCCCCTTCTCCTTTGCATCTCAGCCTCGTTTCCAGACTGGATTGGGGCCAGATGGACTGTGGGCAGGTGTGCAACCCTGGGGGCACCATCACAAGGTCAAAGGAGCGTTTTGGCTGTCCTGGGGAATGGAGCGCTACCAATGGATCATTAGCAGTAAGGAAACGATCCCCTTCCTGTTACACTGAATCATTCAGTTCGGTAGGCACTTTGGGCTTTAAATCTTAGTTTGTCTGCAACAGAGACTGAAATTTGCCAACCCAAGCACAGCACGCTTGTTTGGCAAACAAGCACCGATATTGCTATTTTGGATAAGAGCTTTAAAGCTTCTCCCTAAATCATGGGTTTCTTGCAGGAGTTCCTTGGCTTGTATGGAGCTTGATTAGGAAGTTGCAGTGCTTCGAATGTTAACCTGGAAATGTTAACCTGGACACTGGAAAATGGGCAATGTGATAAGAAGCTCCCAGGGATATGTGTATGGACTATTGTATTACAGATGCATACTGGGAGGTTATTATTAAGACAAAAATCAGTTCTGTCAGTTTTTTTCTTACTCACTCTTACTAACTATAACACTTAATTCACTAATGCTGGCAGAGAGAGGTGTGTATTTAACCTGACAAGATTCACGGTGAATAGACGAATATGTTTTCATAGTCCATATGCCATTTTTCATAGACATATGAATATGAAAATGCAGATAACAGTGAAGGAATGATGCAGCAGAATATGATGTAATATTTCTATTTTTATGGACTTTGTACACTTTAAGTGAGGATGAATCTATAAAGGCAGCTCAATTTCACTGTCTAAATCTGGCATACAGCTTGCTAAAAGCTATTCAAACTTAGCTCCTACGCTCCTTTTTTTTTTTTTTTGTTCTTCCCACAAAAGAATTGAGCTTTCAGTCCGTTGATAGGTGAATGTTATTTTTCAAATGACTGTTTTTTTTTTAGAGTATCTAGGAAACAAAACAATAATGTTGGTCAGAAAAGCAAAGAGAAAAGATATATACAAAAACAAGGTCAAAGTGTCTCAGAAATAGAGATGTTTCTTGTGATACATTTTTTCTGCAAGTATTATTTTTGAGAATAATCACAGAATTTAGGGACTTCAGAAGAGTAAAGAAAAGGAAATACATGTTTTTCTGACATACAGACATTCTTACAAATTTCTCGATATTCAACAATGTAAATTGATTTGGTATTTGTTAATGAAGGTTGTTTTTTTTTTTTTTTTTAATTCCTTTTTTTTTTTTTTCCTCCCTGCCCTTTGAGGCTATGTAAAGACAAAATACTTATGCTTCTGATGAGGCCTTAACAGTTTACTTCATTGTAAGCAGGATTATAAACTTCATTTTAAAGAATTTTTAGCTTCATGTTACTATTTCAGCTTGGCATATGCTTGTAAGCTAGGAATTGGGCTTGGCTTTGCATCAGGTAATCTTCTTTCATGACACTGTTGTCAGTCAAGAATATTTGCAGAGTTCATGTTTCATATAACTGATAACATGCATTAAGTCATTACAGTGATGTTAACCACTCAAGGTATATTGAGTATAATATAAAATTGCTGATGAATATAATTTACTTTACAAAAATGTTTGTTCTCTATAAAGATTGGGTGTAAGAACAAAGAGAGGTAAGACTGTTTTTCAAAGAGATCTGAATTCCTTTTCATTATGTCTCTGGCACGCCAAAATAAAATCTACAGCCATCTCTAAGCTGTTGAACTATCTAACAAGGTCAGGTTTTACCTATTAGTTTGAAAGAAAACAAACAAACAAATAAAACCTTCTTGCACAGACAAAAAGCAATGTTTTCTGTGATATTTTTATGTGATTGCTTAGGCTAATTATTTAATTAGCTTTTTTTCCATCTATACGTGGAAATAATGAATATTTCCACATATATCTACAAATAAATCTAATGAAAATGCAGACATCAAAAAGGTCTGAAAAGCTCCTGCATCAAAAAACTGACTTAAACGATGCTTTAAAATGCTAACAAAATCAATTTCTTACCAGCTGTGACCAATAGATCTGTAAACTTAAAAGATAGCTAAGTGTAGTAGAAAAAAGCACAAAGCTGATGGTAAAATTTGGGTGAAAATGCCAGAGCTGCTGAATGAAATGCTTGCTAATCTAGGTGCTGGGACACCTACACCCCTCCAGTTTGCACAAAGCCTCTTTGAAGGGGCTGCACAGAAATGACTACATGAGTAGAAGCCCATTCTTCTGCTGAACTGTATTTTTTGATGGATAAATCATAACACATGTATTATCATGTTAAAGGAAAATAAATGCTAGCTTTTTCTTTTTTAGTTTAATATTTTATTTTATTTTTATTTTTGCCAGGGTTACCTCCTGCTGCTGGCAGCACATGCTGAGCTGCTTGGACAGGGGTTCCTTTTGGATGTATCACTCTGTATTCTTACCTTATGGTTAGATTGGTTTGCTTTATGTTGTAGCCTCTTTAATGATACAGATTCCATGCTGCACTGAAAGTGTGAGAAGTTTCTGTGGTCAGTTTTAAAGAGAGAAAGAACAGCTCTGTTTTTAATGATGACATGGCCCATTGCAGTAATGATTGTTTTTATTGCAAACTACTGGAGCTTAAAGACCATTTATGGCTAAAATAGTTAGGCCACTGGTACTATGCAGACAATAAAAGCATTATTGCTCCATTGGTGTCTTTTTAGTCTTTGTTAAAAGAAACACTACTCTTTCATTTTCCCCTGAACACTTAAACATCCCTAATTATATCACTGCTCAAGCTACAACTGCTGCTCCCAACATCACATAAATCTTGCACTAAATTGGTTTGTGGCTGAATTGTGAAAGGGATCAATGGATTCATTTGCACCAATTCCCCCCTCTGTTACTGAGGATGTGTCTACACATGTGAAGGACAAGATTATCTACGTTGATTCACAACTTCCCAGAGGTCTTAGGAATTGCAATATAGCTAGGATGGAGGGAAAAGGAATAGGAGAATTAAATCAGATGTTCTGTTTGATCTTGCTACTCCTATGATTGTTAAATCTCCAGGATGGAGATGTGATGGAGTGAGGGGCTGTGGTGTCTCCAGCATTTTGTTCACAAAAACAATGTCAGCTCCTTGGAGAGAAACACCTCACAGTTTTCTACAGCAATGACATATTACTCTCAAGTACCACAAACAGTCTGCTGCTGAATGAATTGTGGCTACATCTGAACACTGTTTTCATGCAAGACAGCATCCTCAGAAAATGAAATCCTAGCTGTGAGTACAAAAATCATGTGTACTTCTGCTGTATTATCTGAGACAGGTTCACCCTATTAGCAAAGAGAAGTCCCATGCTCTTCACTAAAGGGAAGTTTTAGAGTGTGTAAATAAATTAGACCATAGGGTTGAGACCTTAGATAGTAAAACTTTTGCAGTAAAGATACGTGCTTTCTGTGTGTTGCATCGTCCAGTACATATGACTCATTTTGAATTATGGTTCTATGAACGTCAGTCTGCCAATATAAAGGCATTGCTTATGCTAGAAACCTGTTTCTGCTTTACCCATGTGATCAGATCTGTGTCAGCTGAATGCTTTTGTGCAGGCAGAGTCTCTGTGGGTACTTTTCCATCAATATAATTTCACCACTTCAACAAAAAACATAACATGGGCTGAATTATATATTCTTTTCTTGGTGTAACCTTTTCCATACCAGAATTTTTACCCACGGGGTAATGTTAGCCAAGGGACTCCCACCCTGATCTGATGTTCCTAGCTTGGCAGAATGTTATTACAGAACTGGGCTTAATAAAAGGAAAAATGTGAAATGCTGTGTAGAAGAATAAAGCTTTTAGCTTCTGACAGGCACCAAGAACCATTTGTTCCTGGGTATGTTTAACTCTACAACAGGTTGCTTCATCTAGGGCTCTGCTGAAAGGATTGTTTTATAAGATTACATTTTATGTTTACAGGGATGATTTTAGTTTGTGAGTCAGAGGGAAAAAAATAAATCAAACTTTGGCATAATGACAACACTGTTGATTATATGTACCGCGCTCTAAAACATAACTTCTTAGATGTTGGGCATTGTTTTAACATGACTTTGAAAAGGACAGGCACTTGTGTTGGTTTAAGAGAGTTTCAGAAGCAGAAGCAACATTGAACAGATGTGAGGAGAAAGCTGACAGTCCTAGGTACCATGGACTGCCTAAAGATCTCTCAGTTTCTTTTGAGGTTAGTTTTTTTTTTTTTTTCATCACCAGGTCATGGCTGCACATGCTTTTAGAACAAGCATTCCTGTGCTGGAGGTCATTTGTATAGAACAACTTGGCCTGATTTTGCTGGAGGGTGGCTAGGCTCAAAGAAATTGTTTCTTGTGTAAAAAAGCTGGGACTAAAGAAGTGAAAAGCTGCAGGAGGAAAGGCAAAACAGAGAAAGACATGAAAAATACATAGAGAAAGGGATGTATTCCTTGAGCTGGGGAAAAGATTTGGCACTGAACTTGAACATGGTAAAGAAAGCATAAGCAGTTAAGAGTGGAGAGTGGAGAGAAATGGGGGAGGAGATGAGGAAGAACAGCAAATCCCATGAAAAGGAAAGGAAGCAGGCATCATGTCCCTGTAATTCAGAGATGTACATTTTGTGTTTTTTCCCAGATGTGGCTGTTTGGGCTTGGAGATTTTTCTGTTGAGCTGAAGTTCTTTCAACTTACATGGCCACATTGCCCGCACAGCTCCCATGGCATCATGCTCCCCTCCTTCCCTACTTTCAGCATTTAGGAGCTTGATTTGCAATGTACTTAAAATTAAACTGGTCATAAGTACATTGATGTCAAAATACATTCAAAGTAAGCAGGAGTTAAAGAGATGGATGGTACTTAAACCTACTCAGTTCGAACTACCTAAGAGAACTGGGTACCAAACATCTGGATCAGCAACTTAGTGAGCACGCAGAGAGAGAGAGACAGTGAGCAAGAGAGAAAGAGCTCCTCTAGTTATCCATTTCCAAAATAAGTACTGCACTGATTTGGATTTGTCTATAACCTAGTCAATGATGTGAGGTGGGAGTGCCTGTTGTCTCCATGTGCAGAAGTTTTGTATCTCTGATACTGGAGGTTAGAAATATTTCCTACAAGAATATTTCAAGAATAAAAATGTTAAAAACTTTCATTTAGTCAACCACTTTAGTAATTGGTAGATTTAGATTAGATGTTAGGAGGAAATTCTTCTCTGTAAGGGTACTGAAGCACTGGCACAGGTTGCCCAGAGAAGCTGTGGATGTTCCATCTCTGTTCAAGGCCAGGCTGGATGGGGCCTTGGCCAACCTGATCTGGTGGGTGACATCCCTGCCTGTGGCAGGAGGGCTGGAGTTAGATGGTCTTTAAGGTCCCTTATAACCCAAGTCATTTTGTGATTCTGTGAGATGAGTCGTCTTCACTTAATACCAACATGAGAGAAAGTTGAGGGAAAGCTGTTTCTATTTTGTTGTTGTTGTTGTTTTTGGTTTTATTTTAAAATCACATATAAACCTGTATGAACCAAGGATATGAAGCAGCTTTTACAAGGGTAGCAAATTGTAACTGATGTAATCACAATTGTAACATAAGTAAAGATCTCAAATGTGATGTAACTGTTCCTTAAAATAAACCATCAACAGATTGCAGTAATTAACACCCCATTCTGCTACTCAGAATCATCTGTGAAGGAAAATACAGGGGGAAACCTTAAGGCCAGATTTTGCTTAGGGATACTTGCAGTTCTAGTGACTCAGTGATAGCTGTGTGAGTTTTTAACAGCCAAAATCTACCATTGGAGTTGCAATACGCAAAGATGTTTGGCCTTCTGTATAGGAAGGTGATGGGGTTTACTTTGGAGCCTATTTTAACGTTGTCTTCTGGTGCTTAGTATTAATGCTGTCTCTAACATCTTTATAAGTCACATTTTAAGAAAAAGAACAGGTGCTAGAGGGTTCATGTATGCTGGTACTGCAGAAAACAGCAACTTTGGTTGTCTTTAAAAATACTATCAAGATGAGCTTCCTGTCTCCTATCTCTGTTTTTTCTCCCTGAAATTACTTTGCTTCCTGCTGCAAACTAGATTTTATGCCATTCATAATAATAATAATAAAATGACACTAATTGCTATGTGTAGTGGATGTTCTGAAATGAGCTGAGGAACTGAATGTAGGCTGTATAAGCACCAAATACAGCAACTTTGCAAACAGGGTAAATTAGAGTGAAGAAAATGTTGTATAACAGACTATGAGTGGTAGCTTATAGCCTTCATTTTCATTCACACCCACAATTTGAGCTCTTTCACAGAAGGACTCTTACTGGGAGGTAATCCTTTGGAGAAAATTCATCAAAAACACGCCATCCTTCTGATGTTAACTATAGCAAAAAATATCAAAGCAGGAAGTCTACTCAATATAGCTTTCTCTTTCAGCATTAAAAATACCTAGTGGCACTTTACAAATCTTTTTTTTTTTTTTTTTTAGCAGGTGTTAATATGCAACTGTGGTTATTTAGCAATATTTCATCATATATCAGAAATTAGAATGATAGTTTTCAAGCCATTCAAGTAAAAATCTGAATGGTCCAAAGTGATGTGGACCCTTGGGTGGTGTTCTCAGGCTTCCTCAGGAGACAGAGAAACTTATCCATGGCTAGAAAGCACAGTGGCTGAGCTCTTCAATTCTGCTAATGACAATCCATGGTGATGATGAAGCTGCTGTTGGGTTTTGAGTTGATCCTCACTTGGGATTTGTGCCTGTGACAGTTCCTGCATGCAGGGTCAGCATACTGCAGCACAATTCTGTAGCATTGCCCCTGATATCACCACATGGTTGGAAATGAATTGTGTTTTGTGCAAAGCCATTATTAGGTGGTGGTTTTTTTCAGAGCACTTTCCAGGTAGTTATATGTTCTAAAGCTCCTTTGAGTGGCAGTCTTGCTGGGTTTTTCAATTCTGCACATGTTATAAATTAGGGAAATTTTGAACTCCAGGATG